>NW_026057585.1:31498112-31697972 GCF_023721935.1 Panthera uncia
GCCCCTAATTTTTTTTTTTTTTTTTTTTTTTTTTTTTTTTTTTTGAGGAGGAAGAGGAGGAAGTACAGCTATGGGACTTTGTGTACTCCAAGACCACTAAGGAAGCCTGGGTGGGAATAGTAAATGCTTCTATATAACTGCTCTAAACAATACTCTTAAAAGAAAGCCTTTCCTTGCCCTCACCCTTTTTGGGGGTATAAAAGAGGGGGTTTCTGCAGTCTCATTTCCATTTTTGTTTTCTTTTTAAATTTGCTCAGATGTGAGGGGTGGGTCAAATAATACAGCACTTAAAATTTTTGATTTTGGAATCATTCCTTTGGCAACCACCCGTCCTTGGCTTCTTCTCCATGGATCCATGTGACCATGGGTCAGATGTATTGACTTGATTGACCATGCCAGTTTCAATCTAATATGGAATGATGCAACTGGAGTTTCAGAGAATGGCCCGGTCTTAACTCCCAGTGCTAAACGAAATTCGGCTACAATAGAAAAAAGGCACCACTGAAGCAGTCTGAGGGATTTCTGTTTGCATTTTGCATTGGCTATGTTAGCCACGCTGATGGTGTCCATTGTGATTTTTTGGAGGATGGCTTTTCCTTTACATTTACTTATCATAGTTTGTAGTTGTTTGACAACGCAGTTCTCAGTAGACTCTTCGCTGTGTGGATACAGCATGTATGCTCACATCTCTTATTTCCTCCCTTCACCCTCACCCCCAGCATCTAGCACAATGGTTGAAATGGAGAAAGTATTCAATAAATATTTGCTAAATGCATAAATGAGTGAATGAGCATCTTCTGTGTCTCCAACTTGTTATTTCTCCTGTACACTAGTCCTAGGTCTTCAGCTGCTCACATGGATGCCTATAGTTTAATGTACCCTCTTAACTCAGTATATCTGAATACCAACTGCCATTATCTCCCAAATCATATCTATATCCAGCTTCCCAGTTTGTCAGCTTCCCAGTCTCCCAGCTATGGAGATTCTAAATTATGGAGTTAGTCCTGACCCCTTTCTATTACCCAGTATACATTTGTTTTCTAAGCATTTCTATTTGCCTTATGTGCATTATCTCATTTGGTTCCCATAAAGTATCTATTGGATATACTTTATATGATGCTATGTATGTTATATATTTATTATATACTGTATCATATATGTATAATGTTATATATATATATATATATATATACACACACACACACACTCTTTCCCTTAAAATTTTTTGTTAATATTTATTTATCTTTGAGAGAGAGACAGAGCATGAGTGGAGGAGGGACAGAGAGAGAGGGAGACACAGAAACTGAAGCAGGCTCCAGGCTCTGAGCTGTCAGCATGGAGCCCAGTACAGGGCTTGAACTCGTGAACTGTGAGATCCTGACCTGAGCCGAAGTTGGATGCTTTACTGACTGAGCCACCCAGGTGCCCCTCCCTTTCCAGTCTAGAATGAAAACCCCCCTGAGGCATTGACATGACTACTGAGTTGTAGAGCTGGATTTTAAGCCATATGTATATATCAGAGTTTAGAGCTTGGACTCAAAAACCACTTTTCATTTTTATTTGTTATGTGGAAGTTCTTCCTTTCCATTGCCATCCCATAATCCATTTCCTCATCCTTTGAGCCTGTACTGTTGTAGATTTCTCAGAAAGTTTATTTTTATTTCTTTCCCTCTCCTAGCTTTTTACAATGGCCTCAAAATACTATACTCTCTAACTTTCCATGACTTGCCAATGTCTTTGAAGTAAGATCCATCTCCTAAACTTTATTTTATGGTCCTCTCCAATCCAATCTCCAGCTAAATATCTCATCCAGCTCCAATTAGTCATAAATATATGCTGCTTTCTGGCCAAATGGACTTACCTACTTCCCTCATCATCCACTTTGTTTTGCCATTGCTGTCTTACATATACAATCCATTTGCTCCTTTTTAAGTATTAATCTTATTCAAGGTCCCAAGTCACATGTTAGCTTCTCCATGAAGCCTTTCCCAATTGCTTCAATGGATACTAATCTCACCTTATTAAGTTTTTGAAATACTTATCTATAATATTTATGTGATATCTGTTTAGTAGAATGCCTTGCACATTATGCCTAACAAATCCTTGTCAAATGAATGTGTATGTTATTTTATTTGTATGTTTTCCCAGTGACTAATGTTACTAAAGTTAGGGGTCGTGTCTTATGCAAGCCTGTAAATCTTATCTCTGATTATGATTCAGTCACAAGCCTCTGAATACCTAGGTATTTTATTCTACTTGTCTTAAAATTGCTCTGTTTTATATGGAATAAGAGCACAGCTTTCTTTCCTCTAATTAAACTTAACAAATAATTATTGAGCACTTATTGTATGTTAATCCCTGGGAACACAAAGATAAATAAGAGAAGATTTCACAAAGCCTGAATGTCCCTTAGGGGAAAATGAAGAGATTCAATTGACTATAACACAATTAGAGGAGTGCTCATGGCATGATAGTGTTTTGGAAGGACAAAGAGGAAGGATATTATTTCTCTCTGGTATGGTGGTGGTCAGAGGTGTTCACAGAGAAGGAAACGTTTGACTTGAGCATTGAAGAAGAATACGATTTCATGAGGTAAAGAATAGAAGCAGGAACATTCTCAACAGAGAAAAACATCATGAGCAAAGGCTTGGGGGTTTGATGAAGTGTACCTGTTGAGGGATTAGCAAGTAGCACAGGATGGCCAGAGCTTGAAGGAGAGTGCAAGGAACTAAGACTGGAGCTGGATTATGTAACATCCGGAATGCCACGGATGGCCTCTGAATGTTATCTGGGAGACAGAAGCCATCAAGTATTTGGGAACTGGAAACGGCATAACTTGAACTATGCTTTTGAAAGAAAATTCTGTTAGAAATGTGGTAAATGATTTCTTTCATGTGTAGCAGGCTTGGAGCAGGAAACCTAGTTTGGGGTCAGTTTTAAACTCCAGCAGTAAATGTTGAGGTTTAATGCTAGGGTGTATTCGAAACATGTTACAGAGCAACTACTTAGATTCCACAGATAATGCACCAGTTGCAGAATATTGTCAATTATCCCCCCCCCCCCCCCGCATTGTAGTGATGGATTTGTAGGGTTATGCTCATCCCCCATCATCTACTTTTGTCCAAGAGCACCCAGTTATTTGTAAGGCTAAGATTAAGGGAGGGAGACACATTACAAAGTTTTAGGACAGAGAAACAGATGCAATTCAGTGGGCCAAAAAAGGATAGGTGAGACTGTTTTCTCTTTAGCTTTCTATTTTAATCAATTCTCTACTTGAACAAAAAGAACCACTAGAACAAATTATGGTATATCTCTCCCTGGAATCTCTCATTGTGTTTCAGAGACTTCTGTGTCTCAGATTTTGTAGGTAAGTCATATTTCACCAAGTGAATTTCTCTGATAATTCATGGTCAATCGTGTAGACATAATTTTCACTTGTGTGACAACTGTGGAAGGTTCACATTCCCGTAACCTGGGGAGGGGGTTGGTAGAGAAGGTGTGGGAGTGGGGAGCTGGGAACAGAGTTTGATTTGGTGTTGTAACCATCCTGACACTTTCCACCTCTGGGTACTTACTTTATTTTAAATCTCAATGTCTCATTCCATTAGTGTTTTGATTTTTTTAAAAAGGTGCAGTTTCTTTAACCTGTCCTCCATTTCAACGATGTTCTCTTTGAGAACACAGAGCCAGCAAATTACTTAAAACAGCAAAGTGTCATGATTCAATAGTCGTAACTTTTCTTCCTATTAATAATGGTTTCCCCCCTGAATCATATCTATGTGTCAATCACATCAATAGATGAGACAAATGATGTTTGGCAGTGTTACAAGACACAGACAGCTTGGAACCTGGTTATTTTCTATTTTTTAACCTTTAATACTGAGCTAAGATCAATAATAAATCTGAAAAATAATCAATATGGATATATTACATTCTGCTGAAAATTTAGTGTAAATCTTTCAGTCTTTACAAATTTTGGCGTTATGGAGGTATAGACAGGTGAATTGTAAATTAGGTGTTTTTAAAACACATATGTTTTTAATTAATGCATGATATAATACAACAATAAATACAACCAAGAATAAAATGCTAATTTATATTTTATATTTAGATATAATCAAGTCAGGTTAAAACAGACACTTGATGTTTCCCACATTGATTCAGCATTTATATCTCAGATGCAAAAGGATCCAATGAATAATAATTTACATATATATACATTTTAAACAGTAAAAATAGATGGAATCATATATAGGTTTGCATGGCAAGATAGTGGAATACTAGAAAGCAGTTCAATTGTGAGATGTTAAAAACTTAGGAAATTGATATGCAATTTAAGAAAGATGTAAATTATAGCTCCGATTAAATTATGCAGTATTTGAGAGTCTCTATTAGTTTATTCCATGTGTTCTGTGTTCTTTAGCAGTAACCTTCATATTTTTAAAAATTCGTTGGGACTTAAAATATCCATTCTGGCTAGAGAGCTTTTTATCTCTGTTACTGTTAGGGTAGGTCTGGAATGGGGTTGTTGACCCTGCAAAGGTAGCCCCAGTGAGTCAGGCTCCAATAGAGGCAGTGTCCCAGGAGGGTGTTTATTGCACAAGTTTTCTTCTTTCTGCTGGTGACCTGTTTTCCAGGTATGAACTGTTCTGATTGAGAAACACACAGCATGGCACAGATGGGCGATTATGAATATAAACTCTGATCATTACACTGACTGTGAGGCCTTGGACAAGTAATTTAACCTTCTTTGCCTTGGTTTTCCCATCTGTAAAATAGAAATCAAACCATTAGTGTTGAAAGACCTAATCCAGGTAAAGACAAAATAGCATTGTGCATGGCGCATAGGGACTCTCAGCAAATGTCAGTTATTGCTGTGTCATTATGAGCCTGGATTCCACCTCCTTTTTCACTCTGACTTTATCTTGGGTTTCTTCCTGATTTTGAGAACCTAAAACTGAGTTTGCTGTCTATTGGCTGAATCTGTTTCATCTCTTTTTTGCCTTTTTAATTCCAACTTGGTGAGTTTACATTGCTGTCTGGGTATCCCCTCTAAATCCAATATTTATCTTGGACTCCTTACCTTCTCTCTCTTCCCACATCAATTCATCTTGAAGTTCAGACAATTCTTTTTTTTTTTTAATTTTTTTAACGTTTATTTATTTTTGAGACAGAAAAAGACAGAGCATGAACGGGGGAGGGGCAGAGAGAGGGAGACACAGAATCAGAAGCAGGCTGCAGGCTCTGAGCCATCAGCCCAGAGCCTGATGCGGGGCTCGAACTCACGGACCGCGAGATTGTGACCTGAGCTGAAGTCGGACGCCTAACCAACTGAGCCACCCAGGCGCCCCCAGACAATTCTTTATTACATCTTCTATATCTGTCACTTCCTTTCTGACACATTGCTGCCATTTAGTTCCAGGTTCACACCATTCCACAGGTGCACACCCTCCTGTTCCTTCTCCTCCTGCTCACAGATGTTATGTTATATTAATCTTCCCCAAATGCGACTCTTCACTTAATCACGTTCACGCCCACTACCCCTTCAAAAACCCCTGCCTGCTCAAGTATAGTGACACTTTCCCTGACATTTAAGGCTTCTACACTTCACTTTTCATCACTACCCTATGTTAGTTCATTCATCAAATATTTATTTTAGGCTAGATTTCATAACAGGCAGTGTAGATAAAATAACTTTAAAAATTAGTCAAAGTCTTTGCCCTCAGGAAGCTTACAATCTAGTGAAAAGATTTTTTTTTTATAAAATCTTCTTCTAGATCTCATGTATGTTCTTATTTCTGTTCTGAAAGGACTCTCCTCTCTTCTTCATTGACTCTAGTACTTGCTTTCCTCCAGGTCCTCCTGAAAGTTCTTTGTAGAAACCTCCTCAGGAGGACTGGTGCTCTGCAAGCCTAATTCACTGCTGGTTTCAGGAAACACTGCTACTGATTGCATTCACCTTTGTCTGTAACTCACTGCTCTGCCCTGCCCCAAATGCCAGACACAGGCGCTGAGCATCTGTCTTTGCCTCTAAGATCCTCAAATCATCCCTTTTACAGAATCTCATGGGGGAGAAAAGGAAGACTATAAACAGCTTGATTTTTGAATGTCTTTTCTGCTTGATTTCCTTGGACTTACTTTTGTTTATTTTAGGCCCTAAAAACATGGGTAAAAGCTCCTATGATTCTTTGAGATTCAGCTCAAGTTTCCTATATAATTCAAAACAAACTCCATGTTTAAACAGTTATTGGAGACTGGAACATTTACTGAACATATACATAAGACTTCTACTGGTTTTGGGGCGCCTGGGTGGCGCAGTCGGTTAAGCGTCCGACTTCAGCCAGGTCACGATCTTGCGGTCCGTGAGTTCGAGCCCCGCGTCGGGCTCCGGGCTGATGGCTCGGAGCCTGGAGCCTGTTTCTGATTCTGTGTCTCCCTCTCTCTCTGCCCCTCCCCCGTTCATGCTCTGTCTCTCTCTGTCCCAAAAATAAATAAAAAAAAAAAAAAAAAAAAAAAAAAAAAACGTTGAAAAAAAAAAAAGACTTCTACTGGTTTTATGGGGGAATGCTGATGTGAGCAAGAGGAGTGTCTAGCTTCTGTCCCTCTAGAGTTAAGTAAGGCAGGGGATACATATTAATGTTATGGAGGACGGGGATATAAAAACAACCAGCACTGTTGTGAATTCTCCCAAATACTTAAAAAATGTGTATTGGGGGGCGGGGAGAGAGAGAGAGAGAGAGAGAGAATATATGAATGAGTGAATGAATGAATGAATATCAAGCAGGCTCTACACTGTCAGCACAGAGCCTGATGCAGGAAAGGCTTGATCTCACCAACTGTGAAATCATGACCTGAGTTAAAATCAAGAGTTGGTTGCTTAACTGAAAGAGCCACCCAGATGCCACCCCCCAATACTTCTTAATAACTATCCACATAACATCTACTCACAATTCATATCTATCACTAGTGCTTATACTATGGTTCACTTTTTGTTCCTAATTAGTCTCAGCTTCAGACTTCCACATGCTCTCCTACCCTTATCAGTTATAAAGTTGTATCATGTCTGTTGTGCCATGATCCTCTTTCAAAATGTTTTTATGACTAGCCATCATTCTTAGGGTAATACTCAAACTCCTTACCCTGGCTTGCTAATAGTCTTTCAGAATTTGCTTCCTTGTAACATCAAGTTTTTATTTGTTTGTTCTGTAAATACTTACCAACACCTGAAAGGCATCAGGAAGTATTCTCCGTGCTACATATATGGTGGGCCCCTAAATTTGAGGTCCTTGCTTTCAAGAGGAGTTGAAATAATAAATAAGCAAAGGATTAAGATAATGACAGAAACAGTTGTTTCTGTAAAAAATAATTCGAAAACTTTGAAAAGAATAACAGTTGCTCAAAGTTAGTTGTCAAGTTAGGTTTAGATAAGACAGACAAAAAATTGGGGGTGGGGAACACTGTAAAAATACTATCTGCATTTAAGATTACTTCAAAATTGTTTTTCGATTTTGTCTCTATCCCAAGCAAACCTAAACGGGAAATTGTTCATGATGTATTACAGGTATGGTTTATGCAACAGAGAGAAAACAAACCTCCAATGAGAGGACTCATTCCCTACATCACATGACTGATAAGTGAACATATATTTATGGTGTGAGTTAAAAATAAACTGTTTAGAGTTTTTGATATCATGTCTTATGTTTGTTAAATACCATTTTTAATCAGCTGATTCAGTATAGGTTCCAAATACTATAGGATAATGAGCTTCTACTATACTGACAAGAACTGTGAAAACAATGAGACAATATAATATCGTGGAGCACAACATGGTGGTGACTCATGGGGTAGCATTAGCTTGAGTGTTGTCAGTAAAGGCCTTTTTTGGCACTGCCCTTGGGAACTTGCATTGCTCTTTCTGGTGCTTTAACATTCAGGGTTCCCTCTCCTGTTCCTTATCTTCACACATGCTCTTCTTTTGCCTAGATTATTTGAATTGATTTCCAGTCGTCTCTCTTTTTCTTAGCTGGTTCCAGTAGGTCACAATGAGATATCTCACTCTCCCAGGAGCTGGCTTCCCTAAATCTGGATTAGGTGTCCCTCCTATGTGGTTTGTCTGCTGTTTGCCACACAGCGTCATAATTGCCTGTTTACTCATCTGCATTCCCTGGCACACTGAGCTTTGAGAGGACCAGGATCTTTGTTTCTTTTATTTCCTTCTGTATCTCCAGTACTTAGTATAATGCTTGGCATATAATGCTTGTCAAAGACATATTTATTGAAAAAATGCATGTGTCATAATAAATAAGTTCAGATGAAAGAAGGGGAGGACATACCTAGTTAAGTAAACAGCATAAGGCAAACATTGAAGATTTCTGGAGACCTGTAGGTAACATGGCTGAAGAACCATGGAATGCTTTTGAAGGAACTACTTAGCGCCACAGTGCAACCTTATGGTGAAGGAGCTATACTAAGTATGCCACCTATACGTAATTGGGATTCTTTTTCTGGAATGAGGTCAATAGGAGTCAAAGGGATGTTAGCGAAGACAAGGCAGAGCATCAGATCTTAATTATTACAAAGAGAAAATCTTTTATCCTGGTTACTTATACTCATTGTTACAAAAAAAAAAAGCTTGGTGCCATGGTTACTACTTTATTTTATTATTTTTAAAATTTTTTAAAATGTAATGTTTGTTTATTTTTGACAGAGAGAGAGACAGAGCATGAGCCGGGGGAGGGGCAGAGAGAGAGGGAGACACAGAATCCGAAGCAGGATCCAGGCTCTGAGCTGTCAGCACAGAGCCCGACACGGGGCTCAAACTCACGGACCGAGAGATCATGACCTGAGCCGAAGTCAGACACTCAACCGACTGAGCCACCCAGCCGCCCCAGTTACTACTTTATTTTTAAAAAGGAAGAATTTATATGCATCAACAAACATTTTTGGGCAAAGCAGGCCATTTAGTCATTCTCAAGTGCAGGTTATGGAGTGTCAGAATTCGGGGTTTTAATTTTTTAACTTGGATATTATTAGCTCTGATCAGCTAATCTACTTTCTAAAGTGAAATAATGCCCAACACTCACTATTGATTATGATTAGCAGAGAAGGGAGATTAAAAGAGTAGGTATATAAATGTACTCATATGGAATAAAACAAACAATAACAAAATTGGAGGAAAATATTTTTTAAACTACCCTGTGAAACTATTCATTATATATTGGAATTCAGAGTAAAATGGAGCCACTAGAAACTTCTGAGGGGATTCATTTACTGAAGTACTTATGCCAACTCAGAAGAAGCCATCTCATCTCTAAGAGTGCCTCTCAGCATGGGTCCTCAGGGGAAGCATTAGATCAAGATTCCAATGTGTTCTCTCCAATTCATTTACATGCCCATCTCGTTGTACCCTAAGATCATCTGTATTGCATATGTGAAAGACAGTCTTATCCTTCATCTGCTAGCACCACATAAAACCAGGCATTGCTAACCCAGCAAGATACACTGTGATGTTACACATGTATGCTAAAAGTGGATGTTTTCTTGCTGTGATGTTCTCGATTTGGTTTACAGACATTTTATAAAGCTTTTTGTTAGTGGACATGGCCAAAACAGACTTTTTTTTCAGGTTTCTGAAGTACTTTGGCTAAAAAAAAATGCAGGCACATATTTCTTCTTATTTGGAGCTATAATTTGGCAGGATTGAAGATACATGAGTTTATACCTCCTCTCCTCACCCCACGCCCCCCACCAAGCTTGAGAAGAAAGGACTTGAAGAAAGAACTCTCAGGTAGTATTAGGCGAGATACAGGATAGATCAGGTACCTTTTTAATGTGTCTCTTTTCCCACTAAAGCCCTGATGTTAGAAGACATTGACTAGTGACAAACAGTGCAATTTTCTTTGTATGTGAACTAGAGCATTTCGGCTAAAAGCTTAAAGGAGCTTACAGGTAAGATGTCGCGGCAAGAGTTTCTCCCCTGAAAGAATACAACTTAATAAATGTGCAGTAGCTCTGTTTGGACCCCCTACCTGTCTAGAAATACAAAATCACAGTCTGTCTGCTGCCTTAAACTCATGCCTCGTGCACGCATGAGCTGTCCCCCTCTGAGGTTTACTGGAGTGTATTTCATTAGAACCTCTTCGTGGCATCATGAACCTGATTGTAATGAATGGGTTGAACTCTGAAAGCACTGGGCACTGACCTCCCATCTGCTGATATCCTAAATCAGGCCATTAGAGGATTCCACAAGAAAGAGCATGCTGTTTATAGGTTAATTTATCTCTCATTTGGTTCAACTAGATGTGTGCTTATAAAGGTCTTCTAATTGAATCTTATAGATGCCACAGAGATCTTTCCATTTTAAAGAAGTCTTTGGGAATAAATACAGTCAGTTCTCAATTATCTATGGTAATGGAGACCTGGCCAATACAGATGAGCATAATACAGAGGTGGTTTTTTATCCTCATTTATGTGATTAATTTAAAACCTCTATCCCCATCAAATATTGAACCAGAACTACTACAATGGCTAATCTTGGTCACTTTCCCATTTATTTTATTTGATAACCTTCCAATCAAAATGCTATAAACAACAAAGGAGGCCCAATGTCTGATGACCGTGTGTATCTCCATAAAACTTGAAGGAGCGTAGGCACTGATAGAGACAGATATATGAACTCCCCTGATTAATGACACTGTGCCATTAGAAAAGCAAGGCATTCCTAGTCTATAGCATATGGACATCGCACTGGCCTGAGACCCAATAATGGTAATGACAGTGTCTATTCATTGAGCACCCACTGTATGCTAAGTTCTGGACTAAACATTGACATTTGTTTCATCTTCACAGAAAATCTGTGAAGCTGGCACCATTGTTATCTCTGTGTTGTAGATGAGGGAACTGAGGCTTGACAGAGATTAAATACTCACCCTGCATGCATTGCTAGTGGTAACCTGGTGGGGATTGAAGGCTAGGTGTATTCAACTCCCCAGCTCTTCTCCTCTGCCTCCAGAGCTGGCACCCCCACTTCACCCTTCCTCAGCATGTGAGGCTTTTGGAAATCACCCACCCTGATGCCCATGACGCCTGCATGCTGGCCATCCTCTCGGCACTTATTCCCTTCATTCTCCACATCTTGATTCAGCATCTTTCGGAGGTTGGTTGACCCCTCTTCTACAAGTTCCTGATAGTGATATACCATGAAATGACCCCTTTTTGCTAACTTATGATCATGTATACTCTAGCACCTGGGAAATCCTATCTGCTTTGTTTTGATGCTTTTTGAATTCTCTCCATGTTTGCCCCCTTTGCTGGAGCCAACATATAAACATATGCTTCATTATTTTTGGTGTGTGTGTTTAAAAAAATTTTTTTAACGTTTCAACCATAAGGAGCCCTCATGTCAATGTCTTACTAAAGTATCCTTATGAGTAAAGTGTTTACAAATCACGTAGAATGCCTACTTGTTGATATGACACTGTCCATGTACACTTTGCAACAGTCAATTTCTAAATATTTGAAGGTTTGTGCTTCTAGTACTTAGTTAATTCATTTATCACCTACCTTTGAGGGATAATTGTGGGTGCATAATTTTAGTAACATCATTATGCCTGTTGATATAATCTAGAGCCGCCACGGTGGTGCAGCCCCTGATTATATGTTCAATTAACTGCCGCGTGTTGTCAGCACCTCTCATCCACCAGGTTTCCTTATGTTGGATACTTGTAATAATTTATAGCAAAAATAGTCCTGCCAGGAATTATTGCAGCAATCCTATGGCCTTAGAAACCCATATGTACAAGTGACGTATAGCTTTGTTTTCCAGTCTACATTTTTGGTGAAGAAAGCACAGGGATAGGCTGCCTGATTTCTGGTGTGAGTTTCATGTGACTTTGGGCAAGTCACTAACTTTGCCCAGAAACTACTTAGTTTGGGTATGAAATGAACATGGAAGTGTTTAGCTTGTCTAACCTCACAAAGTTATTGTGAAGTTAAATTGGAATAATATATTTAAACGCACTCTTAAACCTGTAAAGCAGGGGCAGAATGTGATGTGATTACTCTTAGTCTTGACACATATTTTCCTGATGTTATATTCATACACACTAAGAAGCATTTTTACTTTCCAGCCTACGATTGTGCAGTTAAACATTTTTAATCCATATTTTCTATGACAGAGAAAGGCTATATTCACATTTTTGTACTCCATGTGAATTCTCTACAGGCGGAGACAGAATCTCCTGCTTCTTTGTTTCCTTGATGAAACCTACATATAGAGAGTATCTTAGCTTGGAGTGCCTGAACTTGGTTACTTGGAGATTTTGTATGGCTTAAGGAACATACATCATTGGCACTAACTATGCCCTTTCTTTGGTCTTTATGAAATTAGAGGGTTTTTTTTTTTATGGTGTTTTGTCATGGAGGGGATGGTGTTACAATACTGACTTTTAGTTTACATGGAGGCTTTTTAGGACAAATTATAACCTTGCACCCCAGACCACAAAGGCCTCCATTTTGATCATATCATCTCCATTCCTAGAATAGCTCTGCCCCACTTTTCCATTTTGCTGTATAGTCATTTGGTTTGGAGATATATATATATATATATATATATATATATATATATATATATATTTTTTTTAGTGGAAACGTTAGTGTTTAATATGAAACTAATATCCATGTATTCTTCTGTCCAAGGGGCAGAGGAAGACAAAAGAACAGGAGTGCAACTGGTTTGTAAGGTGACTTGTGGCAGTTAAAAAAAAATTCACTGTGGGTAAACAAATTAGGAAAAGATGCCACTTCTGTGAGGTATTAGCCCCTGCCAGGGCCTTGAACTTGGAGAGTAGAGTTTGGGCTTGTTTCAGCTGCCACTTACTGCCTTGGTGGTGCCTTTGTGCAGGGTACAAACTGCATGGGGGCGCACAGCAACCCTGAATATAAGAGTCTGGGCGCTCACTTGCCATTGAGTGGAGGGTAGATCATAAAGCAGTCTTATCCTGCTATATAGACGAGTAGAGTGATCAGCCTAAAGTGAGCAGGCTTTCAGAGAAGGGGAGAAGAAAAAAAGAGGTGATGTCCTTGCCAAAGAACGGGGCATCACTGAGAGAGAGGAAGGGGGCACCTTCTCCTAATGCGAAACAAAACCACCCAGCTCCCATAAACATATGCACGGCACCCAAACCCCAGCATCAGGTGGGCCTATGGAGTGTCACTGCCATGTGCTTTCTTCTCCACCTGTCCCCTACCCCACCGTGGATTCTCTGTTGCCCTTTTATGGCATTTTTCTTTATTTTATTTTATTTTTTACCCCCAATCTGGCATTATCGTCTTCGTCAGGTTTTATCTGTACAGGACTATGGGTAAGAAAAAGAGGAGGCTGTCCTCAGGTCCATCAATCTCTAGGCCTTTAGACATGGCTCTGGGTATAAGAAGCCAAGTACTTCTGGAAATGGAACGATAGGCATGAATCTATTCCATAAATATTTATCGTGTATCTACAGTACGCCAGGTCTTGGCAACACATCAGTGATCAATTATACAAGCTATTTTCTCTTTCTGAATATTTCCCCACGAAGTATTCAACTCTTCCTTATCATTCAGGTCTTTGTTGAAATGCCCCGTCTTCACCCTCCCAACCAAATTCCTGTAAGTTTTTGGGGTATTCTAATACCTCTGTCTTTCATAACATTCTCCACTTTTGTGATTCCTAGTACAATTGCCTTCTTACCTGCTAGACTGTTTCAGGAGGTTAGGGCCATGGCTGCCATAGCTCTGGGCCTAGCTGAGTGCCAGGCACATACTAGGCCCTCAGTAAGTGCTGGTTATGCATGAATGAATGATTGACTGCCAAGCATGAGACCCACTAATTTACCTTTCCGGAAACCTTTGTGAAAACACTATTATGCATTTGAATGGGAGGTATTTATCCATCATTGAAATCGAGTGAGCTTTTACAAAAACCACCAAAGTTTCCTGCTTAGAGTTTTTCCTATGACCTCTGCCTAAGAGATCTTTTTAATAGGAGTATATTATATCAGAATACCAACAAATGTCTTTTCATAAGTTTTAACAATAACACAGCCATCTTACATGACAAAAGGGGAATCTCAGAATTTAGTTCCCCCGGTGATTTATATGATTAATTGTGGCCTGCTGCAGTTAGGCAATGGTGATAAATAACAATGCCTTTGCGATATATTAATTGTAAAATGGCCATTTCTCTGGTCTTTGATTGATCGTGGTTACTGTGATCATGACTGAAACCTTTCATTAACCTTTTTATATTTAATTTCTGTTTTTGAGCTGGCACCATTTTTAATCCTATTTCCATGAACAACATAACATGCGCCCTTTCAAGATGCACCTAAACTTGCTGGCACTGTATGGCAGCTGAACCGAAAGCAGAGACTAACCTTTTCCCAAGCAGATCTGAGAAAGAAAGGGCTACAAAAAGCCTTTGCTGTCTTCCCTCCTAGGGAGGTCTCATCAGGATGGGGAGGGGGGGGACACCCAGTGAGTATAATGTTCTAAAGACCCATAAAACATTATTTGACAAGAAAATTTTGCCTCGCCTACGAGCTGCCTCTAATGAATTACATATGATGCAAGAAGCAGCATGGCTGAAATATTTTTATTAATACTAATAATATTTTTTGCTTATGCAGCAACTTTCATTGGAGGAAACTCCAATGAGTTAGGAAGGAAGCTTTAAAGACATACTTGGGGTAAAATTACTGGCTCATAACTTTTTAGACTCACTGCTGCCTCTCCGCCATGCTGGAGGCTGGGGGCCGGCTACAAAGCTAATGGTGTTAACCTCAGAGAAGTTCAGTATCCAGAGATTCCTGGGCTTACAGAAGCCACAGAAAACAAAGTGAAATTGTTTTGTATGTTTGTTGGAAGGCGCAGCATACAAGGATTTTCTTAAGGGGTGAAGTTCAAACAAATCCACTTGAGAAAAAGTGGTAGTGAGAGCTGATTTTGTTATGCTGTTGTTGGTTGCCAGTGGCGGGTCACTCTATTGTGTACCTGGGATTGTTTCAAGTGCTTATATGCACACATTTTATTTTCACAACATCCCTGTGAAATTGGTGTTACTGTGCTTATCTTATAGATGGGGTGACTGAAGCACAGAGAGGGTAAGCAACTATCCCTGCTTGCCCACACCCTGCTAAGAACTGTTCCCACCTGTGACCCTTGGGTTCCAGCCTGCATAAGATAGGAAAACTTGGACAACTGTTGGTGCGTTCTTAGGAGAGTATGTCCTGTCTTTTGGCGCTTAATGTAAATTCACTTGCATTTTATTCCTTTGGTTCCCCAACTAGATTGCAGGCTCCATGAGGATGAGGATTTGAAATTAGGCTTATAAAATTTAGCTTAGGTTTTTGTAACTAAAAACCAGGACATATGTTTTGATCAGGGCAGAGGCTGTTTTCTCATGGCAATAGTTATAGAGGATTTTGAAATTAGGGACATTCTGGCAAGCCCAGGACATATATCATCATAACTATTGTGCTTTCTTTTATAGAAAAGACCAAAAGGAGGGGCTCCTTGGTAGCTCAGTTGATTGAGCATTCAACTCTTGGTTTCGGCTCAGGTCATGATCTCATGGTTTCTTGGGTTCGAGCCCCGTGTTGGACTCTGTGCTGGCAGCGCAGAGCCTGCTTAGGATTTTCTCTCTCCCTCTCTCTTTGCTCCATCCCCTCTTGTGCTGTCTCTGTCTCTCTCAAAATAAATAAATAAACTTAAAAAAAAAGATCAAGAGGAGAGTAGAGTAGCCCACTGTCATTTTTAGGCTAAGTTTATAGGGTGTGTCCATTTTGGTAGAGAATAGGGCCCAACACTCTGTATTACATATTCAAAATGTCAGTATTATTACTATTTATGGGACAGTCATGCTCCAGGGAATTTGTTTAATACAAAAGCCAAAATGTAGAATTTATTGCCACTGGAAAATACACTTTTAAGGTTGTATCTCTATGACATACTTTTTATGTCTGAGTTAGGACATCTAAAAAAACAAGCAATCCAAGAAGCTTGGAGACCATGGAATGAGGTGTCCACCACAGCTATTGCTGAAGCCACAGAATTATTCCTAGTCTTTTAACCTATAGAAAATATCTTCCTGGTGGCTTGCATTCTTGGACCCAATGTACAAAGTGTAGCTCTCCATTGGACACCTCTAAAGAGGTATAAACTCTTTATTACCCATCCTCCCCCCTTTTTGTATTGTTATCCGAGACTTCTTTTTTTTTTATTATTTAAAAAAAAATTTTTTTTTTAACGTTTGTTTATTTTTGAGACAGAGAGAGACAGAGCATGAACGGGGGAGGGTCACAGAGAGAGGGAGACACAGAATCTGAAACAGGCTCCAGGCTCTGAGCTGTCAGCACAGAGCCCGACGCGGGGCTCGAACCCACAGACTGTGAGATCATGACCTGAGCCGAAGTCGGACGCTTAACCGACCGAGCCACCCAGGCGCCCCATGTTATCCAAGACTTCTAAAGAAATCTTTGTCATCTCACCAACAATCCATCTCTTACTTTCTATTCCTTAAATGTGGCCTGATAAAATTTAGAATGCATATTAATCTCATTAGCAGCATGCCACAAATCGTGTTTTAAGTGGATTAATTCCTGGACAGGGACCCACAAATGACAAGTCACTGCCATTTACATTGATTCTGTTACCTTCAAGTTCAAAAGGTAATATTCCAGGAGGGTCAGAAAGTATGGTGCCATAGCAGGAAGAAATAGGGTCTGGAATCCAGTAAGTGCTCAGCCCACTTATTCTCTTTGAACCCCAATTTCCTTATAATAATAATAATGACTATGTGATAAAATAAGGAAATGAATGTGAAAGTGCCTGAAAATGAATGAGAAAGTGCCTGATAATATATACAAGGTAATTTGATATTTTGGTTTACACCAGTTTGGGAACCATAGTATGTAGGACACTTTCAATTGCAAGTGATAGCCCAACATAAACTAACATGTGATAATGTAGGGATTAAGTAAAGCCAGTTCTGCTATAACCTGACATATGCATTTCTAAAAGCAAGTCTATATGGTGAAGATTATGTTTATACTAATTGTCTAAACCAGCACTAATGAAAATAGAATACTTACCAAAATTGGCTATATGTGTAATTTAAAATTTTCTATAGAGATATTAAAAAAACAATAGTGAAATTAATTTGAAGATGTTTTATTCCACCATATCTTAAATATTATTTTTAACATATAGTCAATATAAAACTTATAGCTATTTTACATTTTTTTCTTTTTATAAAAAAAGAATGTAAAAGATTGTATTTTACATTTATAGCATATCTTAACTTAAACCAGTCACATTTCAAGTAGCCATAGGTAGCTAGTGGCAATTGTACTGGACAATGATGGTCTAACACCTGGATCACATCCTTAGAGCAGGAGTTGGATCTCAGTCCCCAGACTACTTGAATTGAGAGTGGGGAATAAGTGAATAGAAATTGAGGTCAATTTCTTAGAAAAGAGAGAATGGAATTTGTAGAGACAAAATCATCCTCACTGTCGTTGTCATCATCATCATCATCATCATCATCATCATCCCCACAAAATCTTTTTCTTTTCAAAGAATTAAAATTCCTAATCTCCAGGCCATTTTAAGCCAAATTCTATTAAAATGAATTCTGTAGTTCAGTGAAAACATGCACAGAGTACTAGATTGGGATTTAGGACTTGGGTCTGATTGAGCTGGACAAAAGTTCCTTGATGTTCATTCTTAATCTATAACATAAGAGGGTTCAAATAGGTGTTTTTTGAAGTGTTTTTCAACTCTAGTATTGGTAAAAAGGATGTTATTGAAGTATAATTTATATACAATAAAATGTACTCATTTCAATGTGTATTTCAAAGAGTTTTGACAAATTTAACACCCTTGTAACTACTGTCATACTCATTACGGAAAACATTTCCATCTTCTTAAAACATCACTTGTACTCCTTCCCAGGCAATGGTTTGTTGATAGATACACAGATCTTTTCTAGTTTCTGGATCAAGTAACTTGCGGGCATGGCTAAGGTCAGCACTGAAATGGGTTTGGATGAACTTTCTGGGTCCTATAGCCAGTGTATTTTTAACCTAAGAAGCTGTCAAACTGTTTTCCAACAATTTGCACCACTTAATAAAACAGCAACATATGAGAACTCCAGTTGCTTCATATCCTTGCCAAGACTTGTTATTGTCAATCTTTTTAATTTTAACAATTCTAATATGTATGCGTAGTGGTATCTCATTGGGGTTTTAATTTGCATTTCCCTGATGACTTAATGATGAAAAACCTCTTTCCATGTCCTCATTAGCAATTTGCACATCACTTTTTGTGAAATGTTTGTTCAAATCTTTTGCCCATTTTTAAAAACGGTTTGATTTTCTTATTTGTCTGCTCTAGGTATAGTGACTTTTCTTTTAGTCTGTACGTATTTTATTAATGGCATGTTTAGTACTTTTAATTTGAAGTTCAACGTATCAGTCTTTTCTCCTATGATTCAAGTATTTTGTGTCTTAATCTAAGAAATCTTCACCTATGCCAAGGAAGATCTTATCCTTTACTTGTCCAAAAATTGTATAGTTTCGTTTTTTACATTTAGATCTACTAACCATTTTGAGTTAATTTTGTGAATGAGGTAAGGATGGAGATTCATTTTATTCCAAATGTATATCCAGTCATTTCATTGTTTTTACATCTTTTTCCATTGAATTTTCCATGCCTATCATACATGTAGGATATTGCTATATATAAGCAATAGTGTATATAATATCATATAATACAATAAATATTTATGTATATAATATTTTATTAAATGTTTGTATCATAGATTCTTATTTTCATATAATACAATAAATGTTTATATAATATTTTATTAAATGTTTATATCATAGCTTGTTATTATTTTGTGTCTCTTGTTTAAAGCAACTTGGTAATGAGACAGCTGAGCATGGGTTTCTTTTTCGAATGCGATAGTGAGGAATTTGGAGGCTAGTCTTGTGTACGGGGCCTTGACTACGGGCCCATCTCACATCTTTGCTCAGGAGTCAACCACGTGCAGAAGGAATATCCTGAGGGTCTTATCTGAAAGCAACTACCTGTCATAGTTCAAGGATTTGGATTTCTGGTCATTCTTTCTCTCTTTCCCTCTGTATCCTTCCATTTAAAGCCTATTATTCATATGGCCACCATACCAATTTGAAAACACTTTACTCTGTTTCTGTGGATCTGTCCCTAAATGTACTTGATACACAAGTAAACTAGATCTCTAAGGGTAGAATTCTCTGAGTATTCACGCTAAACTTCTAAGGGAAACAGATTTTTTTATCTTTAGTAGCCTAGAAAATAATCTGTGTGTAATCAGGATAATGTATACTCCTTGAGTTAGGATGTCTCTGGTTCTGCAGCTACCTTGGCAGATGAAATGTTCACCTGATTCTCTCTGTCACCATTTCCACCATTGTTTTTATTTATCTTGCACTGCGTTGAGCTGGTGTGTTGCCCTAAGCTGTGGCAGATTTGATTTCTTGTAGCGCTGCTTCTGTTTTTGTTATCCTTCTCATTACTTCTTCTTAGCACCCTGTCCTTGACTTCATAATCCTGGAAGGACCCTGCTTGCAAATCTGCTTTTGGCAGAGCAAGATATCTTCAGCTCTGAGGTCACGTTTCAGGCTTTTGTTCAGTCACAAGTTCTGTTTGGATTTATCCTCGGTGTGTCTACTTGAATATTCAAAAAGTCATCAGCTAGTCTAATTTGTTTTTTTTTTAGCCATGTAAAAGACTGATTTGCTTTGACAGGTGGATCAGAAACAGAATTGGAGCTATTTTATCTGGACCTAATTAAACAACCTTCATTACCGGCAGATATATGTTTGTGACTTAAAATTAGCATGATTGGAATTAAAACTCAAAATATAAGGCATTGAATTCAGATATGGCTGGTTTAAAAATAAATTCCATACATTTTAAATGCAGCAAGTCTGGCTTTTAAATATCCTATAGTGACAAATTCCATTTAGGGGTGTGTGTGTGTGTGTGTGTGTGTGTGTGCGCGCGTGTGTGTGTGTGTATGTATGTGTGTGTGTGCACGCACATGCACGCATGCACCCGTGGCCATGGCTGTAGATAATAGTAAAGATACGGCCCATATTTTCTGAACAGTTCCAGAGCAGCATTCTGAATTGAAACTTTAGTAAAATATTTTTAAAATCTCATTTCTTCTCCTTTCTTCCAACCCCCAAGTATTGAGTTCAGCTTTGAGGATTTTATGTAGCTTTCTTTGGCCTCAAAGGTTACTATTCTCTAATCAAATTATTTCTATTCATCATTGTCGAGTTTCTGAGATTTTGTGATTGCCTTTTATTATACATATCCTGATTGTGTGCAGACGTATATATATCCAGACACAGTGGAACCTGCTTAAAATGTTCGTTCGCATGTAACATTTAAAATCATATTAGATTTTTTCTTATAGCATTTTATTTCCTTAACCTTTTGAGAAATATTTTAAAAGATTTTGTGTGTGTATGTACATATATAGGCATGCACACACATATACCTAAAATATTTCTGTAACTGTGGATGTGCATTCTGGATAATGATAAAAACCTAGTAATTATCAAATAATTATAAAATATAGGCTCATATTTTTGTCTTTCTTTAGAATTTTTGAGGGTTATTATACACTTAGATATATGAGCCTGATTCTACCTTATGAAGAAAAATAAAAGGTTGAATAAAACATATTGACATTTCTGTTCAACATTAAGGCTGCAGGAATTATGGTGGATTCCTTTTCCTAACAAACATTAATATGAGATTCCTGGTGTGATGAGAACTGGATATCAAGAATCTAATCCCTCCCCTTTCCTTTGTGCATCAGTGGCCCTCTCCAAATTATTAAAATTCTGGTCTTTTGTGATATTTCTTGATGCATTGTTGCAATTTTAACCACTTTGAAATGCAAGCAAGAGCATGTCCTTAGTATTTATAGCCTCCTGTGTACCCACCATTTTTTAAAATAAAATATAAAATAAAGCATTTGTGTTTATCCATGTCTTTTAACAATTAGAATTTCCATATGGTCCCTTCTTTTTTATGCTTTTCTGGAATCAAAACAACAGTTCCTGCACATGTTTGCCACCTTTGTTTGGATTTGTTCAGCCCTGCCTTCTTACTGAGGAGGGGTCTGATTCAGCCATTGCTGGTCATAATTGCTCCTGATCTTTGTTCAGTCATTTCCCTTCATGTAAAAGAGTTCCAGACTCAACACGGGCTCAGTGGTAGGCATTGCTTTCATTTGCGTTCCAGCTCTTGAAATTAACTTTTTGGTGTACATTGTCACCATCTTTGAGTTCTTCTTGAATCCCAATTTGTATGTATCTGAACTTTAGGTGGTTAGAGTTTAATTTGGGAGCATTAGAATGAGCTAACTGGTCAAATTTGAAATGTTGAGTCCTTGGATTTATTTTCTCCTTCATTACAGGTGGGTGTGTCACCTTACAAAGGGCGTTTATCATTCTTTTCTTCTTTCTCCGTAATGCAGTGGGGATGACAGCAATGTCTTTACCCAAGCTTGTTGATATTGTATGGCAACTCCCTTAGTTCTGGAAGGATCTACAGATAACTGGGTGCATTTGGTGAGATGTTGGACAAGAGATTTCTGGATGGTTGCCTTAAGTGCATCAATGTGTGAAAGGTTGTGTTTGTAAAATTCTGTCAGCCTTGCTTTGTTAAAGCCCATCAAATCTCATAGCATTAAAAACTGTGATGATTTTTGTGATTTTTTTTGAGATAGGCAAATGGAAATTGAAATACTAGCTTCTCTATAGGCTTTGTGACCTTGGGCAAATTGCTTAATATCTCTAAGTTTCACTTTCCTCATGTGTAAACCCAGGAAAAGCACAATCCCTCACCCAAGGAAAAGTGAAGATTAAATAAAGGGAGTGGAGTGTGGTGGTTGGGATCACAGAGACTGGGTCTGGATGGCCTACATTCAAGTGCATGTCTCTACTACTTGCCATGTGATTGTGAACAGTTCATTTAACCTTTCAAGGCTTTGGTTTCCACATTTGAGAATGTGGATTATAGTAGCTTTGGTTTCCTCATTTGAAAATGTGGATTACAGTAGCATCTACTCACAGGCTTGTGAGAATTAAAGCACTTACAACCATAGTTGATGCATGGGAAAGGGTCTAATAGGGTCATTCGCCCAACAAATATTTATGAGGTGCCTACTATGTGGGAAATACTGTTTTAGGTGCTAGAGACACAGATGTGAACAAAAGTTTATTTAATATATTTTATATTTTTATATCATAGTTTAAAATTTATTGATTGGTTAATTGATTGTAAGGGCTAAGTAGGAAAATGAAGCAGAAAATGAGGATAAGGAGGGTCCCAGGCAGGGTAGGCTTACTTAGAAAATGGTATTTGAGCAAAGACCTGAAAGTGGGAATGATCAAGCCATGTGGTCAAGGAAAGAGTAAATACAAAACCCCTATGGCAGTAAACTTAGAGTAAGCAGAATATGACAACAGTAAGAGATGAGGCCAGAGAGAAGATAAGGACCAACTCAGAGGGTCTGGCCAGGTACTGTTAGGAGTTTGACTTATACTCTGAGTAAGATGGAGAGCCACTGAAGAGTTTCAGTCAGAAGAATGGCATGACCTGACACATTTGTGAGGAACACCTTGGCTGCTAAGTTGAGGATGGATTGTAGGAAGCAAGGGTAAAAACGTGGAGAGCACTTAGGAACTGTGATTATAAACCAGATGCGGGTGAAGGTGCTTGGGTTCATGATGGTATTGGCTGGGGAGGGAGAAGTTAGCAGAATGTGGGCATCTTCTGAAAGTGGTGCTGTTAGAATTTGTCATCATCAAGTGAGATGACCCATAATTCCTTTGGAACATTGACTACTACAGAGTAAACGTTTATTAAATGGCAGGCTGTTGTTAATAAAAGTAAACTGGTATTAGTCTGAGGTTTTCTTTGTGAATTTGGGAGCAAATTGAGGCTTTCTAAATGCCTCAGAAGGATTTAAGTGTGATGTCAGGACTTCACTTCTTGTGAAGCCTTGGACTAAATATCTAAGGAGATTTAAATCCTACTTTCCTAAATTCTTTTTTAGGAAACTGCTTATGTCAAGTTTTCTTAGTTGAAGAATCTATTAGATCAGGAGTAGGTAAACTATACCCTGGGGGCCAAATTTAGCCCACCTTTTGTTTTTGTAAATAAAGTTTTATTGAAACACAGCCATGTTCATTAAGTATTGCCTATAGCTGCTTCTGAGCTACAACAACATAGTTACTAATTTGTGAAGTCTAAAGTATTTACTCTCTGGCTCTTAACAGAAACTGCCTTAGATGAACATTTATGTGTGGCTTAGTGTCATAAACACAGAGTTGTTTTCATTCAGGGCATATTTATTAAAGTACATGGCACCTAGCAATGAATGAAGGTATCCAGAGGTACTCATAAATATATTTATTTTACAGGAAGAGTCCAGGCTTTGGAACACTTTCTTCAGAAAGTGTCATCATCATAATGGTACTATTTATCTATGCTTTAATATGTTACAAGTGACTGTCCTAAGCGCTTCACATTTGCTAGTTCAGCAAATGTGAGGTTAAGCCTCACAATAACCATTCAAGAGATGATATTATTACTCCTATTTTACAGATGAGAAAAGTGAGGTACAGAGGAGTAAATGAGCTGCTCAGAGTTGCACTGTTGGGAAGTAGAAGAGCCAGGGATGCAAATGTAGGCAGACTGGCTTGAGAGCCCATGCTGTTCACCTCTGTGCTTTTCTTCTATTCAGGCAACTTCTGAATAGTTTCTTTGCTAGATACTGCATGTGACTTCTCCCATTAACAGATTCCTAAATTTGGCTATTGAACCTGATCTTGTGAGATTGTTCAATACATTGATCATCAACATCTCTGTCATTTACACTGCTTCTGCACAGTGATGCCATTCAGCTGCTGAGGGGCAGAAAAAGGAGTGGAAGATTGCCACATCCCTGATTGTGTTCTTTCCTTTTAAGTCAACAGAATAACAGAAAGGCAGTGCCAATTTTGCTGCTTGCCTTCTAAGTGCGAAGTCTCAAAGAATAATGCAAAATAATTTTCATATGTTTATGAGTTTATCCAAGCTGAGGGGTTCTTAACTCTTTAAATTTCAGTGTTGGGCTACTAAAAGTGGATATCATTTTCTTTAAATAATGGCCCATTTTAGAATAAGAGTGTCTGTCAGAAATGAAAATACTATATTTATGCTTCATTGTAATCTATTCATTGCTTTGAGGGCTCTAGGTTCCCAAGGGAGCATTAAAAATCCAAATGGTGTCCCTGAGTGCTGGGTTTTGCATTTGGATCTCTTATGTAGCTTATATGTAAGAGCATGAGTCATCTGACAATCACCTATTGATAACACACTTGAAAAGAAGCAACCCAACTTCTTCTGGCTACAGTCTACAGTAATTTTGCATCAAAATGTTCCTCCCTTTCTCCATCTCGTGGCCTATTTTAGATGATAACATGCAAATAAGTGTTTTTTCCTGCTAATTTCACTCATTTTTGGGTAACTGCCACTTTGAAGATGCAGCTGCCACAGATCAAAAGTTTCAAGAAAAGAGAGAGTGTGTGGCTGCTGAAAAAGCTTTCTCATTCCTGGACGAGATACCAGAAGCCCTGGGGCTTGTCTGATGGCAAGAGTCTGATCTAGGGCCCATGGATGTGGCTTCTTCTTGTTTCTCTTTGTTGAAAGTTGTTGCTCTTATGCACAATGTCCATTCCCAAGGGAGTGGTTCACCGTTCAAGCCTCCAAAGATTGTGAGACTTTAGTTGGCCTAAGAAAAGAAATGAAAGGGTCCTGATTTACATGTATACATTAAACACATTAAACAAGTTGAAATGAAGGAACTCACCAGTTTCTAATGTTCTTATACATTAAAGGAATAAGCAGAGAAATAACCTCAAATAATTTGTTTATAAAAGAGTAGCCATTATACAGAATGGTGATAGGGACCAGACGTGCTGATTTTCCTTTCTCTTTTACTTTCTTCCTTTCTTTCTTTCTTTCCCTCTTTTTTCCCTCCCTTCCTCCTTCCTTCATCCCTCTCTCTTTTTCTTTTCTTTTTTTTTTCTTCTCTTTTCTTTCTTTCTATATTGAGTGCCTACTATGACAGACTCTGCTAAGCCCTGAAGATACAATTATAAACAAGGCAAATGGAGGTCACAGTCTTTGTAAAATTTACTAGAAGAGACAGAAATACAACAAATAATTAACAATAAATTATGCACATAATTATGTGATTACACTAAGTAAATTCTGTATAGAAAAGCATAGAATGTGACAGGGGTGGGGAGAATAATGGGGACCTTAGACTGATGAGCAGAGAAGTCCCCCAGGGAAAATGCTACATAAACTGACACGTGGGAGATGAATGGGAGGAGGCAGAAGAAGAGGTGGGGGCAAGCACATTCCTTTCCCTTGAAGAAGGATTTCTATGGGGAAGGATGGAAAGAGCAGAGTGAGGAGCACAGGGGTGTGAGATGAGCTTAGAGAGGCAGTCAAGGGCCATAACTACTAGTGCCTGGTAGACCTTATTTACATGTCTGTACTTTATCCTGAGAGAAAGGAGAAAGAGATAAAATATAGGGACTTTAGTGTGTGTGTATATGTGTTTGTAGATGGTCAAAATTACAAAATTTGATGGATCTTTTCTATGTGTTTGAGAACCTCATAGAAAATTCCTTGGGAATCCACAATCATTCTCATATGAGATTTTATCCGTAAGTACCTAATATCATTCTAGTACATCAAAACTAAACATTTTTTTTTGTGTCTCTCAGGAGTCTGGTGAATCATCATGAGTAATTTTGGAGACTGAGATAGTTGGAACTGAAATCCGAAGACCCAGTGAGTGGGCAGGGCTTAGCTCACTGATTTTTGGTACATCTGAATTGGGAAAAACTTTGAGGAATTAGAAAAGGAAAGAGCAGAGTCCAAGAATTCTTGGGAACTAGTCCTCTAATTTTTTTTGTTTGTTGTTTTGTTTTTCCAGTGTATCTGAAAACAGTTAAGTTTTCTTATTAATACTGTTTAAGGAATATTTGCCCTAGACCTTGACTTCCTGTGCACAATATGCTGGACTGCCTGTTGGCAACTTGATACCATTTCCCATCTTGTCTGCACTACCAGTAATGTAGGGATTTTGAAGCATAAGAACAAATTTCTTAGAATCTCTGTCAGTAGAATTCTGTTTTTTGTTCCACAAGAGAAAAACACTAGTGTAAGAGATGGAAGATAAAAGAGAATCAGAACCATTATTGCCTCTGGGCAGGTGTTTGGACTATAGCAGATGGCAAATAAAAGGTTTTGCCAGAGGTTTCTGGGTGTTCTGCAGTTTCTCTGTACCACTCAGGTGCTGGAGATGGCTGAGATCATCAGTGCCTTTATGTACTGAATTTAGACATTTCCTGATTTCCTGAATGCCACTGGTGGCTTCCCCAATCTTTCTCCCTCAGCCTTTCCAATAGGTCTTAAGTCTGTAATTCTTTCTGTTGGCATGACATACCTAGAATGGTTTCTGTTTTTCTGACTGAATTCTGATTGATATACACCATTATCACTCAGTTCACATTTGTTTAAAACTGAATTAAATTTGTTTAGTGAATTGACAGCTGTTTTCCAAGAATACTGTTTAACTAGCTTGGATGATTTTATTAGTATTTTCTTGAATATTCTGTTCTTATTTATTTAATTATTTGAGAGAAAGAGAGAGTGAGCAAGTGGGGCAGGGCAGAGAGAGAAGGGGACAGAGGATCCAAAGGGGACAAAGGGACAGGCTGACAGCAGCAAGCCCAATGCGGGGCTAGAACTCATGAATCATGAGATCATGAACTTAGCCGAAGTTGGATGCTCAACTGACTGAACCACCCATGCGCCCCTTGAATATTCTGTTCTTAGTCATGACCTCTGTACCCCTCTATCATTCCCACCCCCACTATCCTCCATAAAAATCACTGATAGATCTACATAGCCTGTAAGTTAAAAATCTTCATCTCTTTAATTTGGAATATAAGGGTCATCAAGAACTGCTCTCCACCCTATTTTGTCTCCTCATCTCTGATCTTGCCCAAGAATCACTAACATGTTGAGTCTCCTATAATTGATGTTTCTGAATCTTTGCTCATGTGATTGTCTCTGCTTAGATATATACTTCTTCTTAGTCTGTTAAACCCATACATATTCTCAGAGATCCAGTCCAAATATTTCTTCTGCTCTACTCCCCACCCTGGCCCCCCGCCCCAGGACTATCTTCCCAACAAATGCAACTAAACTTCAATAGCAACCTAGATGTAAGCCTACTACAAAGTTATTATATTATTCTCTACCTGTTTTGTTTTTGACATTCACAAGTCAGGAAATTCTTTGAGGAATTCTAGTTATTTTTTTTTAATCTCAAGAACCTAGAACCCAGTAAATTATCATGGACTGGAAATACTGAGTTGAAATAGCTTGTCACCTCTATGCCATCTGTAGGAAAAAAACCCAAAGAACAAACAAAAAAGAATATGGCTAGAAGAAGCTCTAGAATCTTTTCCATAAAAGTAAAAAAAACTTCTCAAAAGTGATCTAATGCTTCATAAAGTAGCCGAAGAAAAACTTCAACTTTTCTCTTGCAAAAAGAGGAAAACTAAAGAAATTTTCTTGCTTTTCAAAAACTGATGTTTTGAATATGTATTTTTTTCAAGATATAAAAATGTAACTCCTGCTAAAGCCTTTGGGCATATGTACAGTTATAAATATAACATTAAAATACAAGTATACATCATAATTTAATTGTATCATACAATACAAGGAAAGGAAGAGAGTGAGGACTGGCATATTGCTTGCAGTAGAAGCCTCTCGTGGACAGCCAGTGGGATGGGGTTAGAGATAATAAAACAGTGTGTGGGCAGGCAGGCAGGGATTTTGTGGTGTTAACTAGGATTGCACTGAAACAGCAATGTGAGGGTCTTGGCCTCCCATCTGGTAAAACAGTCATGCATGAATTCTCCCAATCATAGCCATTGATAAACCCAAGAAGCAGTTTTAGTCCTGATAACATGGGCGTGAGCACAGAGTATGCTAAATGGCAAAACTTTGTGGTACAGTCTCAATGCCAAGGGGATGAAATTCTTAATTTTCATGTGTTACTGGCTCAGTGTGGAATTTCAAGCAAGTTATTCAATATCTTTGGGCCTCCGGTACCACATCCATTTATGGGGATAGTAATGTGTGACTTCTACTCACTTCACAAGATGGTTTTGTACTTTTCTTCTATACATTTACATGTCCACTTTCAAAGCTGACTCCAGGCAAGATTATGAAGTAGAGGAGGTTTTTTCCAGGTACCTTCCCATGTCCAAAGTCATAAAACTCTATCCTCTCTTCTGTTTCCTCATTCTCCTGTGGCTCCTATTCCTACTGGGCCCTGCTAGATAGCACAGTAACCATTCTTTGAGTTATAGGTAACACTCACATACTATTTTATAATGTGTGAGGATTTATTTTACCCTTGCAACAGCTTTGTGAAGAAGTATTTATTATGATTCACATATTCCAGGCCAGGAGACTGAGACACAGGTAGTTGTTAAGAATCTTGCTCAGAACCACATACATTATAAGTGGTTGGTCTTGGTCTGGAACCTAAGAATTTTACTCAAAACAAAAACAAACAAACCCTAAACTAAACTAATACTTCTTGAAGTATTTAAGCATTTTGAAGGTTTAAGAATTTTGGAACACAAAAGAATGAACTTTTATAAGAGCTCCTTGGGGGAAAGGTTTGTACTCATCTTTTTCATGGTTGGATTCCCAGCCCATAGTAAAGTGCCTCACATGTAGCAGTCATTATTTCAAAGTAGTGAGTGAATGAATAAAATAATAAATGAATGAATAAATAGAACAGCAGTTATAATATTGATCTATCTACATTTCTATGTATTTATGATCTACCTATAGATATGTGTATCTTATATATACATTTATGTATGCATATGTAAATGAGTATATATATGTTGTTCTGTTTTGTACAAATAGATTATCCTTTTATTCTTTATCTTGACAAAAATGCAATTTGTTACATTTTTATTCCTTTTGTTTACATAGTAAAAAAATTCTAGGCTGGTTATTATAGGAATATTTTTGTATTTTTAGAAAAGTTTATTTTGAGAGAGAGAGAGAGAAAATCCCAAGCATGCCCCATGCTGTCAGTGCAGTCAGACATGGGGTTTGATCTCACAAACTGTGAGATTATGACCTGAGCCGAAATCAACAGTTGGATGTTCAACTGACTGAGCCACCTAGGCGCTCTGAGATATTTTTTTGGATTTTTAAGATAAACTTTTTACTTTGGAATAATTTTCAGTTTGCTGAGAAGTTGCAAAGAGGGCACAGAGTTTCTGCATACCCCTCACACAGCTTCCCTTTAAGTTTACATTCTACATACATTGCCAAAGTTAAGAAACCAACATGGGTATGTTAGTATTAAACTGTAGACTTTATTCAGATTTTACTAGTTTTTCAAGTAATCTCCTTTTTCTGTTCCAGGATCAAATTTAGGATAGCACATTGCATTTGAATACCACACCACATTTAAACATCACATGTTTAGTCTCCTCTTGTCTGTGACAATTTCTCAGTCATTCCTTGTTTTCATGACCTTGACAGTTTTGAAGATGACTAGCCATTTATTTTGTAGAATGTCTTTTCATTTGGGTTTGTCTGATATTTTCCTCCTGATTATATTGGAGTTACACATTTTGGGGAAGAAGACCACAGAGGTGAAGTGCCCTTCTTGTCCCATCCTATCAGGGGTTGCATGTTACCAGTGTGCCTTACCACTGGTGATCTTCATCTTGATCACCTGGCCCAGGTAACATTTGGCAAATTTCTCCACTGTTAACTTAACTCCGACTCCCCCTTTACATACTCAACTTTTTAGGAACAAGTCACTAAATCCAGCCCAGTTCAAGGGCAGGGAAGATAGATGGGACAGCTGGGGGAGAACAGTAAGAACCACCTTCTGGAGGGGAGAGGATTGCCATAAATTATTCAAAATTCTTCTGTGAGGAAGATTTTTAATCTTTTTCTCATTTATTTATTTAGTCCTTAATTTATAGTATTATGGACCCATATTTATTTTATACTTTGGGCTATGATCCAATACTGTTATTTATTTTTTTGCTCAAATCATTCCAGTTTTGACAGTCTTTTTTAAGTTTTGCCTTTTAAGAGTATCTCACCTATGGAAGGAGCTCTGCCATATTAGCCTAGCACCATCAAAAGTGCTTGGCTTGGGACTTACCCTCATGACTTCCGAGGCTCCCATTTTATATACTCATGTTGCAGTCAGTCACAGATTTTCTTCTCTGTGTGCTCAGTTCACCAAAGCCAATCCCACCTCTCTTGCTCAAGACCACTAGTGATTTGGGAACCGGGATTCAGGGTTCCCAAGGCTGCTTCTGAAAAGCAGAAACAGTGAATGTTGCAAAGGGTCAAGGCCCTGACATTCCAGTGCTTCAGCATGATCTTGGGAATGCAGGAAGGAATCGGGGAAATACATTCCCATGAGGTTCCATTTACTGTTCTTTTGACTTCTTTAATTTCAGTAGCGATTGGAGGCTTAAGACAGGTGATGAATTTGGTACAGAATGAGGTTAGTTGAGAAGGAAATGAAAACAGAGGTTTAACAGGAAGATTAGTGGACTTTCTACCTCTGGGCAATAAATGTCTGCTTTGGTCCTCACTAATCAGTTTTCCACATGCCTCATGCCATTTGCTTTACTTAGGATGAGTTCTTAAAGCTCCATTAGGAAGTGTTCAAACTGCTGTTTTGAACAGGCTGATTTTATTTTTTCAATGCCTTACTTTTAACCCATTTTCTTTCTTCTAAGTGTATGCACAGAGAAGGCTGGTCAAGGGGAAGATTGTGCTTTTTAGGAAGCATGGTCCAATTAAAGCCCACATGATGGGGAAATTGCCTGAGAGTCCAAACATATGACTCCAGGATAGAGGGGCCTCTTTAACACCTACAATAAGACTTTACAGATTTCATAGCTCATAGCTCAGGGCAAAGAGAATGGGCGTCTGATCAATTTGCATATAAAAATGATGGGAGCCAACTAAATAATAATCTGTCTCTAGACATGGAGGGGAAACTATGTGGTTCCTTTAGCCCTGTGATAATGAGAAAGCATTTACTATTTTTAAAAAAGGCAAAAATAGGAAGATTAGAGTAAGGGCATAAATAGTCCTTAATTATTTCCCTCACACCTGTAATGTCCTGCTTTCTTTCTGTCCCCTCCACTCCCACCCAGACCTTTAACAGTTTTCAAATCCTCCTTCCCTTCAATTTTTAATGAGCATTTACATAATAAGGACAGGACTCAAACAGTGTTGTGAGGCTAAAATTATTTTAGCTTAGGAAGGAGGAGGACAGAGGGTTAGGGGATATAAAGGAGAAATTGCTCACTGTGAAGCACCCCTTGAAATGTTCCCCATACTTTAGTTTTGAGAAAGTTTCATAGTGGTTGACAGATTATGTAATCCACTTGCCTACCCACTGATAGTGTTTTGTCATGGGGAGATTGTACAGGTATTTCGATTTTAGCTAGTCTCTAGTTAATAATCAATAGTTCTGTTGTCTAATGAAGTGATGGCCTTGACATCCTGGCCTTTGTGCAGTGTTAAAATAACATTGATCACTATCATTATCATATGCCCTTGATATACTGAATAAGGACGTGGATATCAATCTTGGAGCAAAGCAACATTTCATAAATCTTCTAGAAAAAAACAGGATTTTCCACACAGGCATATGTTTGACAGCAATGTGACACAGGAGTCTAAGACACCAATAATTTACAATTTATCTCTAAACTCAGATTGAAGAAAGACTCAAAACTAGGATTTAGTAGAAAAAGTGTATCTTTATATGCCAAAGAGGACAAGAGAGCCTTTTGATTTTTTTTTTTTTTTTAATAGTAGGTGGCGTTAGGAGGAAGGATCCCATGGGCACTTATGGGGTAGAAGGAAGGAGCAAGAGTTGATAATTTCTCTTGGCTATCATTTCTTTAAATTTTAATTTTATTTGAAATTTGTATTAGTCTTAAATGGCTTGATAATCAGAGTCATGTCATCTGTGGAGAGGGCTTTAAATGGGACTGACCCTCATCCAGCCACGCTGAGGAACTTTAAGGAGAAGAATCCCTTTTTCCAACAGAATCTTGTCATCAGCATCTCAGATTTAAAACTTTTTTTTTCCTCAAAGTTAATATTTTAACCTCTTCACAACTAGCTTTTTTTTTAAATTTATAAATGTCCATTATTTATATGAGTATTCTTGTATCAAGGGATTGAGTTATTCCCTATTGCTCGGTGGTGGATGATACAAAATCAGGAGCACTGGATCAAAATTTCAAGATAAAATTCTTTCTCACTTGTTGTACCATTGCTCCTCTAAGACAAGGCCTTCATGGATCATAGTCTCTGGTAGACACCCTCGCCACAAATATGGAAACATTTGTTTAGAGAAGTAGGCTACACTCAATGACTTTCCATCCCAGAACAGTTACTGAAAGTTGTGTGAAGATTTCAGGATGTGGATAATTCACAGCAATTACTTTTGTGCTACAGAATTATCCCTGCACTGTCCAAAGAATTCCAGAATGGGTAAACAAGATGAAAGAGTACAAGAATTCCTTGAAATTTCCAGAATTCTCAGATGGGGAAGTCCATTTAAAGGTGGCAAAAGAGAGTAGGAACCTTAACCAGGATGCTGGCAGATCAAACACCAGGGTGTTTTTATTGTCATTAATTTAAGAATGTAAATGGTGTCTCCTGTTGTATTTTATCATTTTCGTTTAATTTTATTTTGGTTCATTTCACTTTAGTTCAACATATTTTGATTTTTTATTTCTACCTTGTTTACCTACATGTATTTATTGTCCTTAATTTATGAATGTAAAGATGGTCTTCTACTTAATAAACACCAGCTTTGTTTCTTAAGGTGCAAAGAGGTCTTGCTCATGAAAAGCCAGACGACTGAGTATGTATCACATACGTGATATACGTTGTGTGTGTGTTGTATGTGGGAGTGTGTGCCTGTGTGTGGTTCTGCTCTGTGTATGTGCATAGATCTTATTAGTGCTACTGAAGATATACCCACCAGACAAAAAAATATACCTCTTTGTAAGCTAAATGTGGAATAGATGTTTTAAAAAAATAAATTTTAATTGTTACATACTAAAACATACTTGGATATGTGCCATATCTACAGATACTTAATCTGGTTGGTAGTAATTTAAATTCTACTAAAAATATTCAGGTCTATAGCAAAAAATACTCAAGTCTATAACAATTCTTTTTTCTTCTTTGGCTTCCTCTTAAAAAATTATTATTTTACAGTTTTTCTTACAAGATATTTTTTGTTGTTACATTTAAAAAATGGAGTAGAAAGAGTAAAAGGAGCACCAGCTGTGTCTGAGGGCTTATTCTCAGAAATACTGAGATGGAGAGGGAGAGGGATGTGCGTATCTGTGTGCCCTTGTACAAGTATTCAGCTCTTTGTAGCCTTGTTGGGTCCCCATGCTTAGTCAAAGACACTCATGAAGAAAAACAACTGATATTTGGGCCTAGAAGTTAGGGATGGTATGTGGGGGTGGGGGTCGGGGAGTATCATTCAATGACTAAAGCCTGAAGCTTTTTTTTAATCAATCATTTCCTCCCCTTAAACACAGGAGGATAGCTTCTGGCTGTGTAAAATCTTTACTCACTAATCTGCCAAAAGTGTAAATATTTTTATAAATATATTATTTACTAGGCAGGAAGCTTTTGGGGAGGCAGTAGGGTGGTAGAGGAGCACAGATAAATGTGCTAGCGGTAAGAGCTTTATGGCCACTCCAGACCCAACTGTCATTCCTTCGGTACTTCCTGTCAGTCTGACTAAATCCTGTCATCCCTCAACCCGGTTTAAATTAACAGGTAATTTGTAAATGTCACTTCAGGTTAGGCCGCTCATTTTGTTTCTACTCTACCAATGCAAAGTCTAGGACTAATTTTTCTTGTCTTCTTTTAATAGGATTTTCATTTATAAATAGAATTATGTTCTGAAAATAAATTACAGTAAGTGATGCACAGAACGGGTAGCAGCGGCACTTTCATAGAATTTCAAGCACCTACATCAGAAGAGATTAATAAAAACACTTCAAAGGCTAAATTCTATTTAAGCAGAAGACAGCTTTTGGTTAATATTTAATCTGAGTAACTGAGATCTTGGTGGAAAATATAATTTTTTAATATCTAAATTAATTTTCAAAACAAAACCATTAATTTTGTTTGGAGAGTTTGTGCAGTGAGAAAGTTTTTAGTAATATATTTGTAGAGGGAAAAGTTAATTAATTTTGTGGTGAAAAAATTAGCTTTTAATATTGTATTTGTTCTAAATGAATTCTTAGTATTTGATCAGGTGTAGGGCTTTAGGATTCGTCTCCCTGAGTATTTTCCATAGGCAAAGAGGCAGGCTCTAGGGGAGGAATCTTTATTCCAGTTACTCCTCCATGGCTGCCATGCACTTTACCTGGTTCTTTATGCCGAAGATCTCAAGCTCAAACCCTGTACTCCCTTACCCCTAAAGACTGCAAGGCTGGTTAATGGGGTTCATCACATGGAAAGCTTTTGGTATTGCCACTGTAGCAGGTTCATTGCCATTGTGGAATTTTTTCATGGAGAGGAAATTATGGTTGGGAGATGCAGTGGAGAATCACATTAGGTTGAAGGAGAAAAGGAGAGAACTTGCCAAGCCACCAGACAAATATTCAGCAACGTTAACTGATTGCTTGAGACAAACAATGTTTGTATGTGGCTTGGATAAAGAAATTTGTGGAGCAGTCAAGTCGATCACTTGTGCCATCTTACCAGGTGTATCATTCACTAGTTTTGTGGCCTCAGAGTTTAATATCCATATCTGGTTTGATCCAGTGGGGGTTTCTGCAGCGGAAATATGTTGCCTATGCTTATAATCCTATTTTACGATAGTTACAGGCTTTACTGCTCTCCTAACCAGGATTGGTGTAGCTGGACTGAGAAAGCTTTTGTCTTTCTTCTACCTTGTAGCCGAGACAGCACCATTTTACCAGGAAGATAAAGCAAATCTGTGGTAGTTAGGATCTGAAATTCGTTTAACAGAAGCTCCAGGTCCAGACCTACTAACCATTCTGGTGCTGTTTTCCTACCTTCTCCCTTCATCCCATTCTGCCAACACTCTTCTTGGACTATTATCTCTTTGTTGAGTGGGAGATACAGAAACAAAGAAAGCCAAATCGTGTTTGGTCCAAGCCAAATTTCCTCTCCACCGCTTGGCTGCTGTGGTTCAATGAACAAATGCACTGTGGACTTTTTAATTCCCCAAGATGGTCATCTTCCTACTTACATGTTTAATCATTGAACTCATATGATCACATTACAGAAATTTGGGAGATGGAAAGAAAATTACTCATGCCCCTACCATCCTGACACACTCTTGTCATATTTCCTTCGAGTATTTTTCTTATATATAAGCCTTTTAATTCTGTAACTTTAACGAGTACACATATGATTTATAGCATTTTTCTCTTAATGTGTCATTTTCTTTTCCCATATTTCACATAGCTTTTATAATTATCATATTTCCAAAAGAAAAGACTATTAGTTAAAGGAAGCACTGTCACAATTCTTTTAAGAAGTATCCATATTACATTCATTTTGCAATAGTAATTTGGAAGAGTTTATGTCTGCTGCCTTTTGCTGTTATCAATGAATTTTTACCTGTGACAAAGAACTAACACTTTATCTCAGAAACAGTGCCCCAGTGGGCATGCCCCTTTGTGCTCCGGCCTTTCTGCAGGGCACCCCCCTGCCAGAGATGTGGCTCTGCATTCCCTAGCAAGCGCCTCCTCACCTTGTGTTTGAGCTTGTTCATATCCATCCGTCCTTCTCTTTGGATATGTGTCATAAAATATATGGTTACGAAGTACATTTAGAGCGGGGAGAGCAAGTAAGAGAGCATCCTTTTCCCTAGTTGCCTTACGTCGTTAGAGAAAAGAATAAAGAATGCTCTTACAATGGACTGTGTTAGATACATAAACGGGCGCCCCTTTTACCCAGATATTTTTTCGTGAGTTAAATAGCATTTTTACTTAAGGTCTTTCCCCTTAAGCCTTGTTTTTTTGGGAAAAAAATGAAGTAGAATGTTAGGGTGGAGGACCAGGGAAGGTGTATTTTAAGTCTCTGATTCATCATGTTATCTTATAACAAATTACTACCAAGGAACCGTAAATGAATTTTTATTGATATAGAAAAAAATAGAGATCGCTACCCCCCCCACACACACTTCTTAATTGAATAATTTAATTCCCAAATTCTCATTAGGATTAGAAGCTTTATTGGAGGTGCTAGGTGACCCTACACTTTTGAATACTGTATCTTTTTTAAAATAATAAATTTTTTTCAGGGTTTCACTGAAACCATAAGCTAAAACTAAACCCCCAAAGAGAAATTGAATGTTGGTGAGAGCCAATCCCAACATTACCGTTACAGTACCATGTTCACTTGTGGCAAATCATATCCTTTTTTCCCTTCCCCTGCAGTGTTCTTCCTTGTAGTTAGAGGAAATAATTGGTAAGGTAGAAATGTACCATCACCAGTCAGACTTCATGAAATTGACTTTAAAAATCTTTGTAAAATATGAAGCATATGTTTAAGAATAATATTAATTAGGTCTCAGGCAGTTTGCATATGCTTTATAAAAAAAAATGCAATAATAATAATAAAAAAGAGACCTGCTTCTTATTTACACAGCCCGGTACTTTGAAATTTCTCGTGGCAGAAAGCAGTCCTTCATGTACATAACCTATGAATTATCCTTGAAATAAAATGTTTAATTACAGTTGACATTTCTGAACCCATTGCAGGTGGTGCCCATGTGAAGAGTGACATTGTTTACTACACTACCAGGCTCTAGGCCTAGTGTCAGAGATTATAAACCAATTTCCATCCCTGCTTTAATGCTGGTTTAATATCAGAAGAAGAACTTTACTGTGTAAATATTAAACATTTTGTTTAAATATTAAGTACCAAAGGTCTTTTCCTTTTGATTATTAAAACAGGAAGAGCCCCAACTTTGAAAGAGGTGCCTTGTTGAATTAAGAACACGACTGGTTCTTTACCTTTGGGTTAATTATCACTGGCCAGAGATGTGTGCTCAGGCAAAATGTCAGTTGTCTACTTGTGCCATTGTGAATTTCGGTCATTGAACGGTGACCAAGAGTCTGCCTTACTAATAATGAGTTTATTAGGGAATTGTGCATTTTCTCTTCTTTGCCTAGGAAGCAGTATGATGATAGTTGACCAAAAAATGCTGTCTCCTTTCTGGATGCAGGCAGAGCAGGTTGGGGAGTCTCCTCCACAAGGAAGTGACCCACGACTGCTCCAAGTTTAGTAGCATTCATGGAGTCTTCCCACCATCAAACTGGAAAGGAGCTAATCATCTGAAAGGTTGGCAAGAAGGGCCCTGTTGTGAAATACATGCTTGTGTGCCCACCTGAGATTGACATTAAACCAGGGAGGTAGAAATCTATGAATACCTGGCTTGTAGACAAGTACTCAAGATGAATGCATCTTCCACGTAATTGGAATAGGAGCTACTATGTGAATATTCACAGCTCCTCTCAATTGTGGAAAAACGAGCTGTGTCTTTTATTCCGTGGTATATAGGATTTGTATCACTTTTTCTTATGCATTGTCTTAAAGTTCTTGAGGAGAAAACTCTGTGTCTATTAGGCAGATATACCTAGGGATCCGGATGTCATTCTTACATTGGAAACTGTTGGGTCTGACTTATTGAAGTGCTTATAAAAGGGCAGATAAGCTCTGCGTTTAGGCTTTTGGTGTTCAACATCTCTAAATATGGAAGCATGTTTAGAATTCTAAGAATGATGATGACACCAGGCAGATCTCATTAGGGGAATGTTTTAGAGCACCGTAGTTTTGATGGGAAAGGGCAGTTGAACTGTTGAACCTATTAATATTTACATATAGAAGATTAGATGGTAACATTGCAAAGCAGCTTATAGGACATGAATCAATTTACCAGTACTTCACCAGCACTTTTTTAAAATCTCTTCAATTATTAATCAATTAACATATACATATTTGAGCATCCATCTTGTGCCTGGCATTGTGGTGCGCCTTCAGACAATTAAGATACATCTGGAAAGTCAAGATTAATATATTCGCTCCAAGAGAAAACTGTTTTACATATTAAACTGGTCAATGGAAGGAAAACAAAGTTGGCTAGTTAGGGTGTGATCAGATTTTACCAGACTTCAGTGACCAGGGAAAGGAATTTGAGAGCAGTACTATCCCTGAGTTGCATGATTTGGGGAGACTTATATTACAGTATTAAGAGATACCTTTGGTAAGGGGAGAGACTGGGATTGGAGAGCCCCACTGGAGGCTATGGCAGTAATCTGATAAATTTAAAAATATTTTTTTTCTGTTAGTGCAAGACAGTGGGATTAGACTGGAAATGTGGTTTATAGAAGCTTTTAAATTTGGTGGTCACTAGTAGCTCTTTAAAAATTATGTTTCTCATTATTTTTCCTCATATGAGGAGTATCGAAAATGTAACCCCATGACCAACAAATTAGTCAGAGATTTGGAAGGCGTACATTGTTTTCATGGTCAGATTGCTGATACTCTATGCGACTTGGTATTTCCTGTATCTTCTGGCTTCCCTGTCCCTAGATTCAACATGACCACAGCAGATGATCTAACTACCAGATAAGACTTTAAACATGTTTTAAGCTTCCTGTGTGAAAGATTCTGGAATTAAAGGAATTCTTTTTAATATCCATGACGAAATTTTTTTTTCATGCCAGCCTTCCAAAGGAAGGAGGGCAGCTTACATTTGGAATCAAAACTCATACATTGTTGACCTTTTAAACATTGGTTTGCCTTTTCTTCATTTGTGTGTCATTTGTTAGTATCCTTCAAAGATTTCCTCTTTGAGAGATTTAGAGCACTGCTTATTGAATTTGGTAACTTGATATGATTCAATTTTAAATGTCTACTTTAGTGAAATCTTTGAGACCCTTTCTTAGTTGAGATTTCCTTAGTCTTATAGTGTTGTTTTCCAAGTGTAAATATACCTTAAAAGGTGAGGAGCTTTTTATGGTGAAGAGTCTTCATGGTGACTATAGTTAATGATACTGCATTTTATATTTGAAACTTGCTAAGAAAGTAGATCTCAAAGAGAAGAAGTTTGTAACTATGTATGGTGATAGATGTTAACTAGGTTTATCATGGTGATCACTTTGCATTATACACAAATGTCAAATCATTACATTGTACACTTAAGCTATCATAATTTTATGTGTCAATTGTATCTCAACAAAAGGCTTTATACTTTCTACTAATGTTATATCTTTCCACTTTTCACTCAAAAAACAGTTATTGACTTATAGAAAAACTTTTCTGCCATACACCAAAGATGTCCGAAGTGGAAGATGCCTTCTATTCTTTAATTTTTTTTTTTTTTTTTTTAAATTATTGAGAGAGAGAGACACAGAGCACAAGCAGGGAAGGCACACAGAGACAGACACGCACACAGAATCTGAAGCAGGCTCTAGGCTCTGAGCTGTCAGCACAGAGTCTGATGCGGGGCTCAAACCTACAAACCATGAGATCATGACCTGAGCTGAAGTTGGATGCCTAACAGACTGAGCCACCCAGGTTCCCCGAGATGCCTTCTATTGTTATAGGAACTTGCAATCCAGTTGGAAAGATCCAGCATTTAAACACAATGGTATATGAGTAGCAAAATAACCAGTGATATGCATTTATTCAGAAATATATCCTTTACATAGGAAGCACATGCCAAGTGTATAATGTGTCAGGAGATAAAAGGTGAACTCCAGCTGAAGAGGTCTTTGAATTAGGCCCAGGAGGAAGGTAGGGCTATGATCTGGAGGGAGAGCATTCTCAGCTCAGGCACCCCCTTTGCAAAGATGAGGTGTGGCCAGGGGAGACTACTCTGAAGTTTGTGCTTGGTCTGTGCTCCATACATACAGCACACAAATAAAAATGTTTCAGAGTGCTGTAAAATGCAAAGAAAATATGGGAATACCAGTAAATATCAAGAAGGAGAGGAAAGGAGTCTGATCAAGGTACATTACCATTACCTTTTGAAAAAACCATAATTCTTCAAAAATACACAATGTGGGTTTCCATTCATGTCACAAGAGAAGATGGCTTTAGCACTATGTCCTGGTATCCCTTGTTCCTTGGTCAGAGGTCACGTCCTCCAACTCCTCAAAAGCAGATAGAACAATCACCTTACCCTCCTGCTGATTTCTATATCAAGGAGCTGGGGAGACATACTCCATTTTTAAAAATATCCTTGGTAGAAGTGCTTCTACTTCACTCCTGGGCTCTTTACAGACCGTGCTATTCTTGGAAATGTCGACCTACTAAAACCCACGCAATGTGAAGGTTCAGGGATGAGTTCTCTGGAGATTCTTGAAACAATAGTCCCTTTACCAGAGGTAGGACATCCTGGCCTTTCAGGTAATATTACCCTGTAAATATAAATCGCCACAACTATAAATGGATACTCCTTTTAGAGAATGAAAAGGATTGTTTCTCTAAGTTCTTAAAAAAAAGTCTTTGGGGCTCCTGGGTGGCTCAGTTGGGTAAGTGTTGAACTTCAGCTCAGGTCACGATCTCATGGTCCATGAGTTCAGGCCTTGCATCGGGTTATGTGCTGACAGCACGAAGCCTAGAACCTGCTTATTCTGTCTCCCTCTCTCTCTCTGCCCCTCCCCAACTCACGCTCTGTCTCTGTTTCTCAAAAAATGAATATACGTTACAAAAAAATATTAAAAAAAAAAAAAAGCCTTCATAAATCCACTTGCAGCCCAGGAAAAAACACTCAAAAATCCAATGTTATTATGAAAATAGAGCAATTTCTCCAGATGAGGACAAGCACATTAAAGAAAAAAATTATTCTCTACCCAAAGTTGGCTTTGTATTTATTATGTTACTTTCTGGAGACCCCTTGATGATAGGCACTGCTTCTGAATTTCTCCGGAAACATGTGAAATGTGCCATTTTCAAGATATTTTGACCTAGCTTCTGATTATCAGGATGCATTAGTAAAATCACTTCCGGTTTTTGAATGGAGGAAATACCTGAAATGCCTGTCTTCACCTATATTTGGGGATTGAGATCTGGAAGGCTATATGTTTCACAATGGAAATATATTGTGCAGAAATTTTAAAAAAATGACAGTTATAAAATGATAAACATCTCCCCTCCATTAAGCACATCAGCAAAACAGCACATGCTATAGTCTATTAATATATTTTATTGCAATTCATCCCACTTTTTGGTTTTACTGAAAGCAAACTTGCAGAAAATATTCTATCTTTGAATTGAACATGTTATTATTTTAGGATACCAAGTTTTAAAAGTCTAGGACTGACCCTCTGTCAAAAGGACTATATAATATCAAAATTTTTTCTTGGCTCTTTCATCGTTTTTTTAATTCACTTTTGACAAAAATCAAATTTTGTTTCAGAAACTATTTCAAATAGATCCATTTCTGTTCTTTTGACATTTTAAACTTGTTTATGTAAAATTATTTCATCTTTTTTTGTATTGAAAGGCACTGAGCATTTCACAAGTAATGATATATCCTCTGGTGTGGAATAGTTGTTGAATCAGGTTTAAAAATATGGACAATACTAACATAGAGAAGTGGAATAATTGGAACAGGTTCCTTCGTGGCATTGTTGTGAAAAGAGAATATACACACCAAAGCCATTGCCTGGTTCTTGCCTAAACAGGTGGAATCAGGAAAACCTAGATTGTCTTCTTTTGGAATTTATCCATGTTTTAAAATAGATACCAGTAATTGTTTATTAGCAGAGTTAATTTTTGTTTTCCAAGGTAAGTAACAAATTATATCAGGTGAAAAGGAAAAAAGGCCCATTTCTTTTATTTTACATCAGAGTAAACCCTAGCATGAGACATATTGATAAAATTTCTGTGGGCTGGTAATTTTCACAACCCACTTACAAGGCAATATTACAGTTTCCAGATATTCAAATAATATGTATTGTAGAGATTTGAAGGCAAAGAAAATGGCTCTAACAAAAAAGAAATACAGCCAGAGATACCCTTCATTTGAATAAATGCATAGAAAGGATCTACTATTAAGAGTCCCTCATAGGAATATTTGCTTGTCTTGTGTATCAGCCCCATCCTATGAATTACAGCAAATGGATTCCTGCATTTGGAAGAAATATGAATACTTATTATATTTCTCTAATTCCAAGCAGCACAAACAAAAGAAATTTCCTTTCTGCTACTTCAAACCTAAACTCCCATATCTGTGTTGCCTTTTTGAGAGGTATGTGAACTGGAAATTACATCTCAACACAATCAAATTATTACTGAGTCTTGGTCCTAAGGGGTAAATTTTCAGGGCATGGCAATGGGATTTAGCTGTGTAATTCATATTAATACTAATAACAGTCAATTACTAGGCTCTGGAATGTACCTGAAGAATTCCTCCTAAACCTAAATACATGAAAACAATCGCTTTTAATCACACTCAATATCAGGCATAGTGTGAACCTCCATGGAACTGAATGGAGAAAAGATCTGAATGTTAAAAAAAAGAAAAAAGAATCACAATGACCAAAAAAAAAAAGATTACTTGAACTTAGAGAACAAATTCATATTGCTTTCACATCTTATCAGACATATGCAGAGTTGGTGGGAAAATATTGCAAAAGCCAGAAAAGATGACACATCAACCTTCATGTGGCACCTATAAAAAAGCCATGCCATTTCCACAGGCAAGCATTGGGAATATGTGATGCTTTGCTCCCCCTGATTAGCAGGCTCTGACCAGATCTAATAATTTTGGGGAAAGAGGGTCGAGATTAAATTTAACATATGGGCCTTCATGGAGTTTACTTTGGTTCTCATCTGTTTCATTTGACTCTCCTATTCCCTGAGTTTAATAAAGTTATTAACTAATACAAATTTAGTTTCTCAAAAATGCCTCACCCTACAAATCCAGCTTTTGAGAAAGCATTGCCTAGAGAGGAGTTGACCTGAGACAGTATTGTACCTTGTCATGAGCTCGTGATAAGTGCTCTCAGGATTGGCTATGACCCCCTTCAGCCAACCTTACCCTCTCTACCCATGAAATTCCATCATCCCCCCTGCCCCCATCCCAGGCCTACAAAATCCACTTCAGTACTTTGAACATTGGCTCATTTCCCTAACCAGACATTCATCTCTTCTAATGGCTGAGTACAGCCTCCTTAATCAAATTAAAGCTTTGTGACTGGGCAAATTTGTTACCCTCTCTGGGCTTCATTGCCTTCGTCTGTAAAGTGGGAATAATGATAGTTACTATCTCATAGGGTGGTTGAGGGAATTAAAGCAGTTAAAAAAATATAAAGCTCCTTTCTGAAAGGCCACCTAGCATATGGTAGGTATATCACAATCCCATGTATCTTTGTATAGCACCCTGTTGTATTTGTATAATTTATTGTATTTATATGTTGTATTTACAATACATTATATTATATTTATATAATGTACCTTATTTTGTCCCTTCAGTGTGTAGGCCCTTATTTTGCTATGTAGACTTAATGGGCAAGCAAAGAATGGGAAAGACCCAAGAAGGCAGCCCACCATGGATAAGAAAGGACAGGTAGTAATGCAGAGGACAGAATTTGGAAAATAGGAAGAAGGAGTAAGATAAGAGGGATCAGAGGCCAGATTTAGGTAGACCATTTGTGGGATGGAGAGGGGAGCTGGGGGAAGGAGAGAGGAGGAGGAGGGCAGGAAAGGGCAGGGAAGAGAAGAAGATGGGCCAAGCCAGGGAGGAGCTTCAGCATGTCTGAACAGAGATTACTGGGCTCCAGACAGTGCTGTTCACTCTCTGGCATCATTGAGAGACTCAGTAAAGATTTACATTCTTTTTTCTTTTCCTTTTTTCCTCCCCTGTTTCTTTCTCCCCCTTTTGTCTTTTCTTCTTCTCCTGTTACTTTAACATGGAGTTTATTTTATTTACTTATGAGTACGAGTTAAGCACAGTACCATTTTTCCTCCTGATCAGGCTCACTCTATAGGCACGGATATCAGCAACATTGCCCCCTCAGTGTCTCGCGATGCTCTCCACAGAGGCTTGCATATGGCGCATACACACCCTCCCAAAATATTAATTCCATGGTGAATGTGCTGTTTCAAAGCCATCTTTTTTAATGAACATGTTTTGGAACGATTTAACTTGACTTCAATCTAGCAACCCAATAAAGGTTAACACTTTTCATAGACTTCAGATATTTATAGTGTTGAAAATGCTTCAATACGTGTGGTCTCATTTGTTTTCCCCACAATAATTTTGCACATTGACAGGTAGGGTGCGTTCATTCATTCATTTATATTAAGTTGGCTCTACACCCAGCGTGGAGCCCAACAAGGGGCTTAAACTCACGACCTGAACTTAGTTCAAACTAGACACTTAACCAACTGAGCCACCTAGGCACCACTTTCATTTTTATTTTATACCAGAGGAACACCGTTTGTAGGATTTAAGAACTCAGAGATGTGCTGGTCCTAGAATTGATGAGGTCCTGTGACTCCTGCTTTGTGTTCATTCTACCCCATCACATCATCTTCCTGAATGTTTCCAAAGGCCCTGTGGGCCCATACAATCTCTCCTTTCTCTGGGCTTCTAGAACTCCTTCTGCATTTTTTTTTCTAGCATTTCATAATTTTCCTTTATTTGTGTACTCATTGTTTCAGGTTTATCTAGCTTCTGCAGCTCAGTTATAAAAGCTCCTTTTGGTAAGGGGCTGGTTTCCTAAGGATGCACAGAGTCTGTGTCTGAGGCAACAGGTCTCCAACCAGTTTCTTTGTCCTGGTGCAAAAACTAGGCAATGGGACTGCTTGTTTCTACTTTTCTGTTCTAGGAAGTCTTGCCCTAGGTCATAATACTGACATGGGGATTAGAACCCACAACCTCTGTTCGCCCTTTCTGTCGTTTAGCCCTTTGAGCCATGCTGCATTTCTGTTCAGTAATTAGCACTTAGAAAGCCATTGAGGTCAATCCCCATTGCGCCTGTGTAAAATTTGGACTCACTTAATTGCCAAAGCCTCTCAGAGAACATTTCTGTATAATTCTGTGTATTTAAAAATAAACTAATGCCATTATCTATATTCGCTTAGAATGGGATATAGCAATAGTGTATGGACAGAACAAAAATCTGTTAATACTCATGTGTGGTAAGGTGACATTCAGATGCATCTGTTTCCTCTCATAAAGTCACCTGCTGGAAGCCTATTGAGTAAATGTTAATGAATTTGGGTGTACCTTAGCTGCAAATGGATCAGATCTTCCTAATGTAACATTACAGCAACCTAGATTCACTTGGATCATTCTGCTGATTTAAATTACATTGAACACCAAAGCCAGCAACATGTATTAGGGAGGAATTAGATGAGCTAGAGAGGCATTTAAAGGGTGTTCTTGGAGCCCCAAGAAGAGGAGGAGGATAAGAATATCAGTTTGTATTCTTCCGGCTTAAAGCCTGAGACACATTTGGAGAGATGGCTGTGATGATTCCGTTGTGTGAGTGGAGTTTGCCACGTGACCTCCACTAATGTTTAAAGATCGCTCTGTAGTTTAATCTTTAAAACATCATGCTGAAAGCATGCCGTCAAGTGCCTGCCAAATTTAATTTTAAAATTTAGCTGGTTTTTAGCTAAAGGTGGGGAAAAAAAAAACACTGAATTTTTTGTTGTTTCCATTGTTTCGAAAAAAGGTGGAAACTTGGATTTTTTCTATTTGGTCAGTTATTTCTAAAATAGCATGCACTTGCCTCTCAAATCAAATTGAAACTTGTAAGTGGAAGTTTAGCACCTCTCCTCCTATATCTACCTATCTGTCCTCTTTAATGTGTTGAGATATGCTGAACTTAAGTCCAGTATATTTAACTAATTCCTACCCATGTTCATTAACATGCACAACCCTTTACTTTGTGGCTTTTCAAATGTGTTGTCTCCTCATTGTGAGGGTATAAATACTTAAGTGTATAATTCATGGGTTTTGCTTTTGATGTAGCTTCTCACAGTTGTGTTTAAGAGTTTTCTATCTAGTGCATGTACCTTATGACCTTTGCTGACTTACTAATCTCATTTAGAAGATAAATTTGGTCAGTCAGCAACCAATACTTCTAGAAAACTTAATTTTGACTATCTTTTTTCCTCATTGGGAAAGTTCTGTGTGAAAAGCAGCCTGAATGTTTTGCCTGATAATATTGGTTCTCAGATATCTGCGCTATTGTGAATGAAATGAGCTGTTTTCCCAGACTCCACAGGAGGGATTTCTTTTTCTCCCTCCCTAATAGATATAATTTCACTGGTGCTTTCAGGCCAAAGTCTCTGTCTACTACTATCATATTCTCCAAAGACCCTTTTACTAGGCTGTAATGCAAAATAAAGACCTCAACATAGAGAGATAATTGCACATGGTAGATACTGTTATTTGGCCAAGGCCAGGAATTGCCAACATTAGAAGGATTCCAGTATGGTTTGTTATACATCAGAAGTATTCTGTGACAAACAGAATAGAGTAGAGTTTATGGTTACTGTTGATGGACAACTATTCTAAATCCCACATCAGGTTTGAACATGAAGCATATCGTGAGATGTACATACTGGGAACATTGTTTTTTGTTTTTTTTTTTTTTTGGTCTGAGTATTGGTTTCCCATTTTTCCCCCTCCCAAAGGGATTCCTGGTACAAATGAAATGTTCTTATAATGAAAAATGTAGAAAACAAATAAAATTGGAGCTACTTGTTCAGACATCTGTCAACCAATAGAAATATTTTACCTATAATACTTACATAAATATATAAATTTTTCTGGTAGCCACATTAAAAGGTAAAAAGTAATTGGTGTAATTAGTTTTAATATTTTAACTCCAAATATCCAAAACATTATCATTTTAACATGTAGTCAATTTAACAATGAACTATCAATCATGATATTTCATCAATATAGCATGAAAAAATATATGTCTTCAAATCTAAGTCCTCAAATCTAGTATATTTCATACTTGTAGCACATTTCCATTCAGATTAGCTGTGTTTCTCAATAATAGTTTCTCTAGTAGTTTCTTCTCAATACTTTCTCTGAAACTGCTCAATAGGTACATGTAATTAGTGGCTGCCATATTGGACTACACAGGTTTATATATACCATTTGTAGGTGTTAAGAACTTTTAAGACTTTGGGTTTGAATCTTGCCTCTGCCTCAGTCTCTCTGTGACCACAGGCAAGTTAATTAAAGTTTCTGAGACTTAGTTTCCTAATATGTAAAACAAGGGTAAAAACTATTTCTGTCTCTTTGGATGTTATAAGAGTTGAATGAATTCAAAGTACCTGGCAAATACTATATATACTACTCTAGATGCAAAAGGAATGATACTGCTGAGAAAATTACCTGAGGCTAAAAAGGGATTTTGAAGAAATGCATGTTATCAAAGTTATAGTTCCACGTTCTCCACATTAACATCACCCATGCCATCCAATCATGCCATTCTTAGTGCTTAATTATTATTGCTGTTTTGAGTTCATTCTGCATGTCAGGTGTGAACTTGTCTTCTTTTGGGAGTAGCCTTCTACTAAAGGTATTAAAATAAAATGCTTTCTCACACATGGTTTTCTGAGCAGCTGAAGGCTTGAAATTAAGAAGTGAATACCTAGCCTAATTTGAGGTACTTTTTGTTAAGATAAATAACTTAGGTGGATATAATGCAGTGATTTTCCATAATGTTCATTGGCTGAAAATATACACACACGTGGAAATTGTTTACTCTCCTGATTGTACAAATTTTCTGCTAGATTCAGAGGAAAATGAGACCCATTTTGTCAGCACACACCACAACTGGCAGCACTTATATCTTTCATATAGCTGTCAGAATTCATGGACACCATGGCAATGTTGTAGAAAGCCTATCATAACTTAATGCTCACATAGCTGCCAACCACCTATAGCAAGTGCCAGACATCAATAACTGTCCACATTGTCAAAGGGAAGCACCAATGATACTGCAGCCAACACTGTAATAGCTAACCAAGGGGACAATATTAATTCATGACCGAGGAATCCTTTGAAGCTAGCCAGAGACCAAAAAACCAAAAAAACCAAAAAGCCAAAAAACAAACAAACACGAAAACAAAAAACACAAAGCAGGAATCCATTCAGACCATCCAGGCTGGCTAAGGCCCACAGAGAAATCAGAGGCAAGCCAAAGCCCCCAGTTTACCCATTCAGGCCCTTAGGAAAAGGGAGGTTGAAGGGTACACTGTTCAAAGGTGGCACTTTCTGTCTGCCACAAAATTTCGTTATTTGTTTATTTATTTTTTTAATCCTTGGGAAGGTATGCAAAAAAGATCATTGGTATTCTGTCTCCCGTTAAGAAATATTTTGGAAGGCCCTGCTGGAGATTTGAGGAACTTGAAAGTTCACTTTCTCTAATCCTCTCAATTATATCTGAAAAGACTAAGGCCCAGGCAAGTTAACTAATTGCTCCAAGTCAGATTGCCAGTTCCTGAGAACATCCAGGACTAGAAGGCAGATCTTACTAGCCTGGATTCTGTGCATTAGTCTTTCCAGGCATTCTGGCTACTCTCCTTTGACTTTGTTAGGGCAAGAATCATTTTCTGCTTTTCATTTTAGTTGGCATCCCAGGAATGGGAGAGGAACTGAAGACAAGAATGGCAACGAAGTCCCCAGGCTGGTAAATTCATTCAACCACTCTCCTGGGGCGTACTTTCCCAGTAGGTGGTCTTGTGATTCAGTAAACCCAGACTTGTTGGTGCCTCCTCAAAGGTATACTTCATGCTTTCCACACTGTCTCCAAGGTCCAGAGTCTGGATTGCTTCTGTGTTAGCATACTTATTTCCATGCCAACACTATGAAAGTTTCTGTGAAGGCCTAAAATACAGCCAAAAAGTATCCTGGGATCTAGGAAAATGTAAGTCATTTAAAATACTTGTATATATTTAGATAGTGTTAAAATATAGAAATTTCCTCTTTTGTGTTTCTACCAAATCTAAGTAGTATCCTGTTCCCACAGAGGTAAAGTTCCTAGAATGCTCATGTACTGCTAAAAATTAACTTGTTTTATAAATAATACTTTATTCTTACAAATACTAGTTTTGTAGGCAGCTGTGGAATTGTGCTAAAAGCTTAAGGCTAAAAGCTCTGGACTTTCAGTTGCAAGAACTGAGATTTTAAGACTCTGATAGGCTACTGATTAGCAAACACTATTCATTTGAAATGGCTATGATTAGGATTAAATGAAATAACATATGTGCAAGCATTGTATAAACTATAAAGCATTGTACAAATATAAGAGCTTATTATCTTGCTCAAAATCTAATAGACATTTGCATTTATATATTGAAATCACTTATATTTATATAAAGTATCTTCTATATGGTAGATAGGGATTATGTCCAGATTGGAGATGTTTATTGATAAGCTTCCTATCTAATTTTTGTGACCTATTTATTTTAACAAGACAGCTTACTCTATAGCTGACTTGAAATTTGTCTCAAATATTCAACCGACAGTGACTACAGCTATCAGACCCACTGTTTATGGTGCAAAAATCAAAGTAACCATTTATAAAAATTTCTGCAGAAGATTCCAGCTAATGAAAGCACCATTTGTGGTGTGCTAAAACATGCGCACACATAGGTATTGCCCCATTTATCAGACATGAGAGCTAATTACCTCATACACCACTATATCTCTTCCATTCTCTGCATTTCAATTCCCAATATTAACACATAGGTGGTCAAGCTGACCATCGAATAGCCTGCATGAGCATGAATGCATTAAATAATTTAATGTTGGAAGAGTTTATTAAACTGCCACATTCTAATCAGCATGCGTACCTGCCTTCATTAATTTTGCACTGGTCCATGTGTGTCTCTACAGCCAACACAGAGAGCACTAATGTTAATAGGAGCTCTTAACAAACAGGACCAGTTAATCAAGGAAAATTTACTATTAACCACATGACCGTGCATACTGCAATCTAATTACAATCAGATTTAACCCTCGCCCTACCGTACCTGTTTAGACATCTTTCTTATTATTTGTCAATGAAACCGCACAAAATAGGGTATCATTATTTCATTTGGAGTGAGAGATTTGCGCACGATTGTGAACATGAGGGGGTTTTCTCCTTGCTACTGTCCCATGTTGGAGAGACTCGATTTTGTTTGTTTAAAATATCACTGAAAGAGAGCCCTGGTTCTAGCCCCCAAATGATTTTTGATTCTTTGAAAATAGTTCGTTACAAAGAGAGAGTTTTTCTGAATAAACATCTGTACTCTGAACTGATTCAGGTGAAATTCACCATTTGGCAAGTCACAGTTATTGCTATGTAAATGACCTGCATGTAATGTAGACCATTGAGTTTAATTGTTTAACAAAATAATCTGAGGTATTAATGTTAAGTCCCCTAAGATTGGAGGCCCACCATTTAAGCAGGTTTGGCTACTTTAATACCAGTGAACTGGACAAACACCTATCATGACTGGCTGTTTTGCATATTTAGAAGTACGTTAAAGGAAAAAGATAATGTAACCAGGTTTTTTTGTGTTTTCACTTCTTCAGGTTGTCATTGGGCCCATTTTATTACATTGGATCACATAAGTTTGTATGTTTTTACAATGAGTTTCTGGTTTAGTTATTATGCCATTTGTGGTAAAGAGGCATAACTCTGTGAATCTGAGTAAGAAGGAGAGCTTTAAGAATTCAGAAATGTCAATGCCACTATTTATGAAATATCAAGGAGAGAAGCTACGGCACTTTTATTAGTATTTTGTCTTATGATCACCTTGCTCCTTGGAATATTAGCCCACAGTGAAGGAACTAAAGAAATATCCCTGTAATTGGCTAAGAATTTCGGCTTGATAACTGAAGGGACTTTAAAAAAAACTTTCTTGAAAGACTTTATCCTATTTAAGACATTTCTTCCTATTGGGCTAATAATTAATTTGTTTTAGGTCAAATTATCTTACTTTAATGTTATAAACAGTTTCATGTGGGTCAACTATGGAACTGAATGAACTATACATTTATTTGGAGTGAGTTTGGGTAAAGGATACTCTTGTATTCTGCATCATAGGATAGCAGCTCCACATCTGCATTACATTTTTTTCTTGTGACTCATGGGTTTATAAGTGGTTTGTTTTTGTGTGTATCTGTGTATGTGTGTGTGTGTTGTTGTTGTTTTTTGATTTTTTTTTTTTTTTTGAGACAGAACAAGTAGGGGAGAGGAGCAGAGGGAGAGGGAAGCAATCTCAAGCAGGCTCCCACCTGAGTGTGGAGCCCAAAGCAGGCTGAATCCCATGACCTTGGGATTATGACCTGAACTGAAATCAAGAGTCAGATGCTCAACTGATTGAGCCATCCAGGCTCCCTATAAGTGTGTTTTTACAGTTTTTCTTGTTAGAAAGCAACAATAGTACCCAAGTATTATTGCTACATTATTTAGTGGCCCTACCTGTTGAATATTAGCATTATCAAAGGGAGAGTTGATCAGATAGCATTCTTTTTACAGAAGAATGGTCCACAAGGAATATCCAACTAGAATTTAGCCTTGAAAGAAAATGTGATAAGATATACTAAATTCACTGTACATAACTGACCATGAATCTGTCCATGTCCTGAAGGGATAGTGAATTCCCTAAGGCCACTCTCAGTATCAAATAGAACAGGGCTCGAGTTGGCAGACATGGCTGAATATGCTTCAGACCACTGGAAGAAAATATGAGGGAGCTCTTGAATGACTCATACCACTCTTTTCTGAGAGCTCTGATTTAAGGAATACAATATCTGGCAATACATATCTTTCTCTTATTGTTCCTAAGAAAACTATTGAGAAGCATCATATTCAAAGGGAAAATTATTTTAAATTTAGCTAAGAAAAATTATTATCTGACTTGAATGGTAATGTTTCCCAAAATGGCTGACAAAATGTATAGATAACTCTTTTTGGGACCAGTATTTCCTATTTAGACTATCTTTGCTTTGCTTTGAAGGCACAGTGTTGTCACCTCGATATTTTGACCAAGTCTTGTCAGTGTGTGTCATTGTGTAGGGAAGGTGTGAGGTTAGGTGGAAAAGTGTTTAAGGGATTGGGGGCTCTGAATTATGTTTCTAGGTCTGCTCAGTTCTTTCATCTGTAAAGAGGATGTGTTAGATTAACTCATTTCTAAGGATTTCTGAACACGTTAAGTACATGAAGTAGTAGAATCTAAAGAATAAGGTTCCTTTTAAAAGTTCAGGAACCTTAGATGAGGAGTCACGAAATATTAAATGGATGGCTTTTTTTTTTCACGTTCAAAAACAAAGGTATCTAATTCTAGGTCTCTTGCTTTCTTCTTCTTATTGCAAATTTTGTATAATCTCCACACTGAGAGAAGTTAATGCAGTAGTACCCTATATGACCCATAAAAAATAATTTATTTTAGAGATGTCATATGTTAATCCCACATAAAGCCCTATCATCAAAGGCCTGGGCTGTCAGGTTGTGATGGTACTTTGATTATTTTACACATTATTCACACAGGAAAGAACCAAAAGGCACATTCCACACACGATTTAAGAAAGAAAAAGAGTTTAATAGAGGGTTTATCCTTTTCACAATGTAGTTATTCTGAAAACGTGGAAGAACATATGTGTTAAATTGGCCAGGCCATTTCTCTTTCTCTCTCTCTCTCTCTCTCTCTCTCTCTCTCTCTCTCTCTCCCTCCCTCCCTCCCTCCCTCCCTCCCTCCCTCTCTCCCCATCTCCCCCTCCTCCCCCTCTACCTCCTTTTCCTCCTCTCTCCCTCCCTCCCTTTCTTTCTCTTTTGCGCACACACACACACACACACACACACACACATTACCATTGCATATCAGAGAAAAAATTCTGGTGTCATGTAAGTGCAAGAAATATGAGTATAATACATAGCATTCTCCCTGAGTAGTGGTTTTTGTCTGGATTCACAGAAGGTGTTCAACAACTAAGATTACACAACTACTGGAGGTATTACATTTGCTTGAATAACCCCAGAGGGCTGGAACCAGGAGCCAGGAAAGGAGAGGGTGTGATGTGGGGAGGTTCTGTGGTGAGCCTGATGCAAGTTCCCCTGTCATCCGGTGGGGGGGGGGGTGCATCCCACAGGAAAACACTTAAAGCACCCACTTGTGAGTGTATATGCATACGTGCTCAGTGCCCGTGCAGACGTGCACACACACACAACTCCACGGAGTCAGTAATTGGTGTTTTCCAAGGAAGGCAAACTGAGAGAGTGAAGGAACACAACAGAGCCGATCTTTGATCTGCTGCGTCTATGTGGGTTTACGGTGTTAGCCCAATATGCTGTTGGCAATTCTTTTGAGACATAGGTAAGAAAAAGGAGAGTTTGTCAGAAAGAAATTAAAATAGGATGGGAAATCTTGAAACCTAGAAATGAAAACTGAAAAAGACACTTTCCATTTCTTTATTTATTCTCCCTGCATCTTCTTTTTCTTTCTCAGTAACTTCAACTTATTATGCTATCTCTTTGGAGAACAGATAAGTCGTTTCAAGTGAAGTCCAGAATTGTACTTGTGTTTGGGTTATACTCTCCTAAGGTAATGTAACATTCAGTGCCATGTAAGTAGTTTGACAGTTGGCCAGTCGTTCAGGGTATTTCTGGCTTCTGATAGGGGAATGGATTTCAACATGAGATTTGCTTAGCAAGGGGAAACTTTAAAAAATTCTGCAGATCTATAAAGATCTAACAAACAATATTTTTCATTATACTCATGTTACTACTATTGAAAGAACCCATATATTAGAACAATATATTCATTTAAAGTGTGAGATAAGGTTGAGCATTTTGCTAAAAAAACCAAAACCAAAAAAAAAAAAAAAACTGGATATAAAATGCCAAAAAGAAAATCTCAGAATGTATTTTAATAAATGTTCTGTTAAATACCTACATGATGTGATGTTGTGCCAACTTAATTAATTGTAAAATTTAGTATTCATTAAAACTACACTGCATTTGAAAACAACTTGTAGGTTTAAATTTTCTCACTTTGTAAAATTTTCAGCTAGGTATGATGATTGCTGAGAGCTCATAACATGTTGTGAGTCAAGTCAGTTACTTGTAGTCAAATAATTTCAAAAGGAAATTTACAAATATTTTTGAAAAATAATTACAACAATATTAGGTTTAATGTGGGTCATAGATATATATTTTAATAAGCATTGATATGTTGGGGGCAAGGCCCCCAAAAGTAAGGGGGATCTGAAAAAAAATAACCTGGACAAAGAGTTAACTGTTTTAAAGTAGCTTCATTGAACATACAGGTGTTTTTAAGGGACTATTTCTAGAATTTTCTGAAGGTGACAGAGCTGCATTTTTTATTCTTAAATTGAAGGGCGTCAAGGTAGTCTTGAATATCTGCAGGGATGGTGAATGATTATATGAAGCCCTTGTAGCAGGATAACCTTCCCTGCTGCCTTGATACAGCTCTTGGACACCCAGCACTACCTGGTTGTTAACTATAATGATACCCTACAATGTGGGCTCACTTTGACTTTCTAGACTCTTCACATGAGCCTTTGTAACCTTGCTGTATTTCACATAAAGTCATACAGCTGAATTTGTCTCATATACTGCTCAGCATGTCTTGAAGAAAATATCTTTCTCTCAGGATGTCTCTGGGTCTGGCATGGCAGCACATTAAGAAAACATTCCCCAGATCAACATTAGACAATTTTCTGGAGGAACTCCTTTCCTGGCAGGTGCTTTTCCTTTTATTTTGGGTCTCATCTTCACCCTAATAATCTAAGATAATTTAAAGAGTTCGCTAATGTTTATTTACATCAGCCTAGGAAAGAAAAAGAAAATGATGGTTCTGAGCCACAAGAATAGTATCCACTTGATTCTGAGACAGAAAATTTAAATGAGGGTGGCATTTTTTTTAAACAGTCTGAGTAACCACACTGTCAGCTACTGTCAAAACTGGCTTGCACTGAATTGTGTTACGTGCTGGGCAGGAACTTTTTTCTGAATTACACCAAGTAGATAATTTTAATTTACACATACTGCCTTTTAGAAGGACTATCTACACGTTCTCTCCTTCTCCTCTTCCTCCCCGAGCTCCTCTGTCTCTTTTTCATTCTTGACTTCTACTTTGACTTGCTTTTGGGCAAACTTCTAATCGAAATCTTTGTATCTCTCTCTGGGTCTACTTTCTTCTAGAAAAGACTCATTCTTATAAAAATCATGATAGTTTGACAAGCTGAGGGCAATTACCTGATCAATATCAGTCAGAATGAGAAGCCCATGATGGATGCCCCTTTGGATTGAAAGAAAAGCAGCAGAGACATATTAAATTAAGCCAGTCCCATTTGGCCCATCACCAGAAGATACTGAAACAAGGTAATTTGACCTTTAAAAAAATCAAGAGACTGTCTGCATCACCCTGGTATGAAGAAAGGTCTCAGACAGGGTAATTAGAGAATTTCAATAATTGTTGGCTTTGCAATAAAGGATTTTTTTCAAGTCTTTTTTGGAGCTCAAACTAGAAATTAAGGAAAATTAGTGAGCCCATTTACTCAGTTCCTATAGAGTAGGTGGGGCTATTCCATGGGGCAAGCTGGGCAGAAGACAAAATGGAAAACAAGTCATTGCTACCCCTCAGACACCATAAGTCTTAACCTACCCTTTTCCACTTGGCAGGTTAATAAACGTTTTAATTATACTTTTAGCTTGGTACTTTTTCTAAAGCCAAACAGTAAATCTCTTTAGATTATGTTGTCATTGGCTGTTAACATAGCTAACAAAGCAATAGATCTCAGGTATTTAGCCATCATTACTTCTCATTGGTTCGAATCATCAGAATCAACAACTGTATACTCAGAGGAATTAATACACCCTCAAATCTAAATATCACTTTGAAAAGGTGACCTTCCCCCACAAACCTGTACCCAACGTTTTTAATGATTATATAGTTACAGAAATGAACAGTGATTTAAAAATTTATTTAAATCGTCTCCCTTTCTCTGTGATAGTATCTTAAAGTATTCTACTCTTCTTCACCTTACCCAAAGATTAGTGGCCCTGAAAACTGTAAACAAAAGGATTGAACATTTTGGGGACCTGGCATGGGACACTGTCAATAGAAATCCAGAGTCAGAGAGTCTCTTAGGAAGTTGTCTTTCTCAGTGTCCTCACACTTCCGATGTATAAAAATTAGTGGGGTAGCATGATCCAGTATGCCTGGGGAAGATGTAGGGATCTGCATTTTCATAGGGTTCCCGGATAATCCTATACCGATGGTCCATGGACTGCACATTGCTTTCTGTTAGCCTCTGGCAGTGAGGAAAGTATACCAGGTTAAGGTGATGAGAATCAATCACTTTTTGCAAGGGCTACCATGGAAATGGACTGAGACTCATTCAGTCAAATAACATAGTCTAAGGCTTTGATGTTCTGTCACTTGCCTGTTAAGAACTGCCACTTTTCTTCCTTCAACTAGAATCCCTTTGTTTCATTTCAGTTCAGTTTTCTTACATGTCTTCTTTTTGCAATAGTGTTCCCAAGGAATACAGTGAGTTTTTATTTTATCTTTTTATCATCAAATATGTGCTCTCTCCTTTTTAACATATGATGGCAAAGCTTCCAATACCCTCCCAAGCATAGGGCACCTTTCTTGCCGGGAAGAAGAGAAATTTGTAAAGTAATTCATTTCATTCAGAGTTAAAATCAAAGGTCTCGAGACATCATCACTTCTATTCTGCCTCTTGCTATTCAGGCCAGCCACGCCGGCCTCCTTGTTATTCCTCAAACGTGATAGCCCGCTCCCACTTTATGGCCTTTATTCCAGCTATTTTCTCTGTTTGGGACACTCTTCCCAGATTTCCTTCAAGTCTTTGCCTCAATTCCACCATCTCCCTGAGGCCTCTCCTCACCACTTTATTTAATACTGAAATGACCATTCATACACACACACACACACACATACGTATATATACTTTTTTCTCATAGCACTTACTTTCTTCTAATATATTATTTAATTTTAAAAATGTTCTTGTTTATTTTCTCTTAATCCCTAACAGAGTACAAACTCCATGAAGCTTGGAATTTTATTTTTTAGGCCAATACACAGAAGGTAACTAGAACAGTACCTGGCATATAGTAAGTGCTCAGTAAATCTTCATTGGATGAAAGAATAAATGTCTAATTACATATATTTCCCTTTTCCCAAGCATTTGCATTAAAATCTAAGAAATAGTAGAGGAGGCACACATTAAGAAAGCAGAAGTCACATGTTATTTAGCTTCTTGTAATTCGATATGATTCAGAAAATATACTTGAATAGTCTGTATTCTAGGTGAGCCTTAAATTACACTACAGAGATTATTAGCCCCTCAGCCTACTCCTCTAGCCAGCTGTTTCACACTCTTTAACATGAATACCGATGACTGCTACAACTGAGGGAAGAGTACCCAGAGAAAGTAGCAAACTGTAGTGAAGGAGTTGAATGAGTGAAAACCATAATTAACATTACCCTAATTGTATTGAAGGTATTGTCAGGGACCTGATGCTATCTTGGCATTTCATACACATTTCTATTGAAACTTATTTTGCCAAATTTATAGGAATAGTTACCATTATGGAGAATTTATGATGTGTTACGCATGATGCTATGCTTCACAAACATTATCTACTTTTTCAGAAGAGTCCTATTAAGTGTGGTGTTTAAGATTCATTGTCTTGCAAGTGGCAGTGAGTCCAACTCAACCTGTTTTAAACAAAGGCAAACAGAAGGAAAAAATGAGTTCATATGGTTCATGTATCTATAAAGTCAAGAGGAAAAAAAAAGGATTGATATTGGTTACTCAAACATTTAAGATAACATAAGCAAAATAAAAATATATTAACTTTCTGAATATTTAAAAATGACATAGAATAATTATTCTGAATTTATGTCACATACTTTAAGAAATTTTTTTTAATGTTTATTTTTGAGAGAGGGACAGAGCATGCATGGGGGAGAGGCAGAAAGAGAGGGAGACACAGAATCTGAAGCAGGTTCCAGGCTCTGAACTCTCAGCCTGATGTGGGGCTTGAACTCCTGGACTTCGAGATCATGACCTGAGCTGATGTCAGATGCTTAACAACTGAGCCACCCAGGCGCCCCTATATTCACATACTTTAATCGGTTTCTTAGCCATATCTATCTGAACACCATGTTATGTCTGTGTGATGGTTAATTTTTTGTTTCAACTTGACTTGGCCACAGGTTAACTGCCCAGATACTTGTTAAACCTCATCCTGGGTATTTCTATAAGGGTATTCTGGTTGAGCTTAATATTTGACCTGATTGCCTTCCTTGATGTGGTGGGCCTCATCTGATCTGTTTGAGGCCTAAGATTCCATCTCTCTGCCTGAAGATGTTTTTTTAGAAGAATATAAATTTTTCAGTAAGGTCTTTTAATTTTTATTTGTTTCATAAATTCCCATAGTCTTCTTCCAATGTGCATTTTAAATTTAATAAATTTAAAATCTTTAACAGCTTTGGGGCATCTGGGTGGCGCAGTTGGTTGAGCGTCCGACTTCAGCTCAGGTCATGATCTCATGGTTCATGGGTTTGAACCCTGCATCGGGCTCTGTGCTGACAGCTCAGAGCCTGGAGCCTGCTTCAAATTCTGTGACTCTCTGCCTCTCCCTGGCTTATGCTGTCTCTCTCTCTCTCTCTCTCTCTCTCTCTCTCTCTCTCTCTGTCTCTCTCTCTCGCAAAAATAAATAATCATTAAAAAAATAAGATCTTTGACATCTTCAATTAATTTTTCTGTCTATTCCACAATATTTGCTATACACATTGAGGTACCACGTAATCTCAGAAAATATTCTGCAAAATGGAAGACTCTCAAATCTATTTTTTTATATTGAAATACTTAAATATTTCAGGCCAAATATTTTCACATATACTGTGTTTACCTCTGTTCTTTGACAAATATAGTTTTATAAGACAAAACTCTTCAAATGAGTGGTCTGTATGGTTTTTCTAATATTTTGCCAGATACAGATGCTGTAAAATTGTAAACCTTCTCAATTTGTCCAATCTATCTAATTAAAAATAGGAGCTCTATTGTGAGATTCTTCCCACAAATTGAGCTATTCCCAAGCACAACTATAAAATTCCAGAATCTTAAATCTCACACAGTGTTTGGGCTCTCCATTTGTTCACCTCTTCCCTTGCTGTGGTAGGGATAAATTTTGTCATCTTATGTGCACACTTTGTCTTCATAACCGCAATTTGCTACAAGATGAAAAAGCTGAAGTCTGTTGGCACTCCATTTGTTTAATACTTTGGTTAAATATTTTCAACTGAATTTGCACAAGATACATTCAGAATTTGAGATCATTTATAAAAAGAACACTATCCTTATGGGACAAGAAGGTTGATGTAAAAAACCAGTTTTTTTCAAAAGTGAAAATATTTCTAAAATCCATTTGATCATAGCAAAGAGACAGATCTTTATTGTCATGTTGAAGTTTTGTTTTGTTTTAAATCAGTATCCATATCATCACATTTTCTTGTTCAGCTACTGTGTGTGCATACAACTAGAGCTCCTATGTTCCTTGGTGAAATATTCCAACTTATTTGGATACAATTATGAATTATATATACATCACAATCCATTCCTAGCATGTATCTCATATATAGGCTTCTCAATTTAGTGAGAACTATGTTTTTACCATTATAATGTGTTACACGAGATTTATATTTTTATTATCAAACAAAATAAATGTGGCTTCTGTGTTATACTTTTAAATTTATTGTACAGTAGCATTCAATAATTTTAAATGTTTCATCTTTAACTGAATCATCTGATCACACTGATAGGAAACTGGCTTCACTTCCTCTGTGAATAAACCCAACATGTTAACAGCTACTGCTTCACCCACGTGCCCTGCTTTCTGTTCACTTTTAAAAAGTGGAAAATACGCACAACTTATTTAAAACTATAGTCCTTTGATCTAAATGAAAAGCCATAGTTCTTGGGGTGATTTGTAAACATGCATTCTTCAGCTGTGTCAGATTCTCTTCTGGGGGCTCAGGCTTTAAAATAACTTTTGTGGGACATCTGGGTGGCTCAGTCAGGTAAGCATCTGACTTCAGCTAAGGTCATGATCTCCTGGTTCGTGAGTTAGAGCCCCACGTTGGGGTCTGTGCTGACAGCTCAGAGCCTGGAGCTTGCCTCGGATTCTGTGTCTCCCTGTCTCTCTCTCTCTCTGCCCCTGCCCTTCTCATGCTCTGTCTCTCTCAAAGTTAAGTAAAACATTAAAAAAAATTTTCAGTAACAACTTTTGAAATAGATACCGATGCTTTCTCAGCAGATTTATGTCTTCTAGTTTCTACATGTTAGTGATATAATTTATGACCTCTAAAGAAAGCAGCAAATATTGAGAAGCCGTATGGGCAAGTTAAGTATTCAAGCCAACATGAGAAATGAAAAATCAGCACTTTTATTTTTATTAAACATACATTTACTGAGCTCATTGCTGTGGGAATAAAGTATTTCAAAAATGGATAAATTTTATCAAAAATTAATTAAATATGTCAATACTAAACAATAACCAAATGTCTGTACCAAGGGCATTCAGCTTTACACATTCTATGCTCTGTAGAAGAACTGCTTAGTCTTGCTTTCTGCATATATTTTGTGTACACTTATACCATAATTTCTCTCCTTTTTCAGTGACCCCTCACTGGAAGCCTGGGAACTTTATTCATCTCACAAGCTGGGGCTCGGGTTGGGGCTCCTGTATACCAAGTGGTAGGCAGAGTAGAGGGCCTTTTATGCTTTCTCCACCACCGCCTGAGACTAGAAGTGAGCTGTCCCTAGCTATGTGCTTGTAGGCCCCTTTAAAGTGGAAACCTTATTTATAAGATACATGGAAATAGAAAAAAAAAATCTGGAGGCCTTAGTTATACTGCACTTGGAAATAAGAGTGACAGAATGTTCTTGGTCATTTTTCATATTTTTCCAGTGTTAAAGTGAAAACATGGTTCACTGCACACAGTGCTTACACACTGCTAGACAAGATCATTCCAAGAACTGTCATTATTATAAAGTGGAGGCCTACCAAACGTAATCTGGCTTATTTTAATGAAACTGCAGTCGAGGACCCATAATACTATGAAACATCAGATCATCTGACATTAATCAGGCCCAAGGGAAAGCCAGAATGTCTTTAGGCATTAGCCAGAATGTCCCTAGACATAGGGAGCAGCAAGTACAAATTTAGGAATAAAATCAGCCTCCATAGGGCACAGTAGACATAGTTCATGGAGAGCCTTGTAGGCCATGGCAAACATTTCAGGATCTACTTTACATAGTCTAAGAAGCCTTTGGAAGACACTGATTTGATTATTGCTGAAAAGATCATCTGTGGCTATGTGCAGGACAGACAGTATAGGAAGAATAGGACCAGGCAAACCTCTCAGGAGGCCATTGCTATCATCAGCTGGAAGGTGATGATGTTCAAATTGAGGATTAAGTGTATAGATGTGGTGAGAAATGGTCCCATTTGAGAAATATGTAAAGTGCATTTCTGACAGGATATGTTGATGAATTGAATATGGGGAGTAAGAGAGAAGAGTTGAGGATAAATTCACGGTTTTCCTTTGAGCCTCTGGATGAATGTTGGTGCCATGCAGAGATGAGGAACATTGTGAGAACAGTGTTGGAGGGAAAACCAGGAGTCCAGTTTGTAAAGGTTAAGTTTGACATGACTGCTAAATGCCCATGTGTAAAGTTGAGTAGATATTTGGACATATTCATGGTGGACTGGTTGGGGAAGATATTTAAATAGGGCACCAGGAGTGTAGAAGTAGTATTTGTAACCAGAAAAGGAGGTAGGCCCATTCAGGGAGTGGGTATAGATAAACAAGAGAATTTCTGGCTGAGTCCCAAACACTCTTGTAATTATTTGCTTATTTGATGTATAACATTCAGAATAATATTTTATGGAATTAATATATTGTCATAAATATCAAAATTTCCACATTCTTCTTTAAAAGCACACACACACACACAACTTTCTTTGTTTCACATATTATTTTCAAAAGTTACATTGTATAAAATGAATCAATGATAGGGAGAATTAGGGTACTTGGGTTCTTCTTTAATTATATTCTAAAATAATTCATATTCTTTAATTCTGTCTATAGTGCTTGGTGCCCCATTACAACCTAATAAAAGTAATAGACCACTAATTCTCATTGTATTTCATTTATTTACTAGAAAAATACATAGAAAATTATTATAAAATTAATTCCGAATGGCTAATGAGATAAGCAAATGCCTTCAGATATTTCCATTCTCCATCTGATGGGGAGATCTGCCTATCACAAAAGGTGTATTTCCTGTCTGTAGCTATAAACCCATTTTAATCAAAGTTTAATTTCCCTGGACATAACAATCAGTAATTGCTTTGCATGGAAAGGATTCCTCTCATTTATTAAGGATCTAGTGATGGTTTACTGATGACACAAGAGGACAGGTAGGAGACAAAGAACCAGAGGGGCCAGTAAATCAAACAGATATAGAAATTATCAAGCCATTGACTGAGAAGACATGTTTAGAAATAATATAAGCTGAAGGACTCAGGAATGAAGGGTGGAAAAAAGAACCACCAAATGTGTCTAATTATGGAAGTAGTCACAAAGATTATGAATTGGAACTCTGATGGTATGGTTTACCAAGGAAACTTAAAAATCCCTTCTCATCGGTATGGTCAATTTGAAGATCCTCTTTGATCTGGGAGCAGGAAAGTCAATAACCTTTTGGAATCTTATAATATTAAAATACTCAGTGCCTCGACAAGAGCAAGAGAGAGAAGAATGGCCAAATAGAGGAGTTTTGTTAAAGTCTATTGCACAAGGAGTGGATGGTGATAATAGTAGTAAAAATAAATATAGAACATTAACATTGACAAAGCACTTTCAAACAAATGATCTCATTTAATCACCATAACAAATTAGTGAGGTAGGCAGTTTATGTCTAATTATCTTCAGGATGTCCAATTTGCAGATGAGGAAAATGAGACTTGGAGACTTTGGAAAAATTACCAGAACTCACACAGTCTGTGGGAAAAGCATGACCAGTCCTCTTGTCTTTCTGGCTTCACATCGATGCCATACATGATAACAAGAGAGATCATAGACTTAGGCATTTGCAGGTGCTGGTGATGTATGCCTAATATACTATGCCCTGAGCACATCTCTTTTTAATCCTTTCTTTGTCAATATATTTTTTTTTTGAGAGAGAGAGAGAGAGAGAAAGCGAGTACAGGGAGAAGGGCAGAGGGAGAGAAAGAGAGAGAGGGAATCTTAAGAAGGTGCCACACTCAGTGTGGAGCCCAACACAGGGCTTGATCCCATGACCCTGGAATTATGACTTGAGCCAAAATCAAGAGTCGAACACTTAACCAACAGAGCCACCCAGGCGTCCTTGCCAAATATTCTTGAGAATTTCCCAAAGTAGACTTAGATTTCTTTTTTGTAGTGGCATTTGAATTGTCCAGAGTGGACCAACATTGCATTTGATTGATGAGTATCATTAATTGTCTCCAATGAAATCTTTTTTTCAAATGTAGTTAAGTGTGTTTGAATTAAAAAATGGCCTAATTAGCAAAACTCAAGTCCCAGAACATGAGAAATATGAATGAACTTGAAAGATCCTAGCAAGATTTCTTCCTTTTTTGCCATATCCAGAACACATTATCAACAATCAAGATGTTTGATTCATGATCTTCATAGTGCTTTGTGTACTCCTTAAGGTAGTTAGTTTTCTTTTGAAAATTCCTGTAGTCACCAGTTATTTCTTCTTCTTAAGATGGTTCTCCTTTGGTCTTCATTGCAACTGAGCTGGGCATTTTGTCAGTTTCTGCTTCTAATGGGAATTGAAATCTGGCTACCACACACAAACTCATGGGCAATCTTCTCTTCCTTGGGAAATTAGACAAAAAATTGATTCATAGTTATGAGCCCTTTAATCACTTATTACTGAGAGTTATTTTCCCAAGTCATCTGCTGAGAACGAACAATATAATGAGGTAATTATAGTTGAGGTCCGTCTGCCATGAATTACTATGTTTAAATTCTAAATAATATACTTACATATAATTTCTAGGTTTATCAACTTTAGATTGTATCTATTTATGCCAAACTATTAAATGTTAGTATTTTGATTCATTTCTTATCTCTTAGTTTTATTAGTTATGTTATTAGTATTTCTAACATTTTCATTTATAACTAAATGATCTATTCTGGCCTCTATTCTTTACTAAACAATTTAGAGAGTATCTATTGATTCCTCACTTGATAAGAGAAAAAATTAGTGAACATACTCGTGTCCATCTGTTTTCCTCTCGTTCCTCCTTTACATACTAACTCCTTTTTCTGTTACTTTTATACATTCTCTAAGTGTCTCTCCTGCTTTGTTCACAAGTTAATTTTATGAATTGAGGATAAATAAATATATATATAATTGTAATATAAATAATCCTCTACAGATCTGAGTGATCAGATCCACACAAAAGGATATGTTAACCTATGTTACTTAATTTCTGCTTCTTGAAGGAGAATGGCTATTCTAAGCATCAAGAGCAAATGGATTCTTATTTTCTAGCTGTACTTCCTTATTGTGTGTTTGTTATTTGGACCACGGATTTCACTGCATCTGTTTTATTCTGTAACAGCTAAATGTCTTTATTTTCTTTACTGAGGGAAAAGACAAATGATTTTATCTTATCAATTTCTGAGGCATGTGATTTGTAATAGAATTTTGACTTGCTTATTAGAAACAGTCTCTACATAGCACTTCCACTAATTTTACTCATTGCTCATTAGGATGGCTGCATCATTATCTTCTTTTTGTATTTTCCTGTATTGGTACTATTGTGCTTCAATTCCGTGTCTTCTACTTTTCAGGTTTCCTGTTTTGTTTTGCTGGAGTACATCCTCAAGTCTGTGTGAGCTCTCCAATAAAATTGATAGTTGCTTGCTAGCTTTCACTCCTGATTAAAGTTTCATGAAATTTCATGAAAAGCCTTTGTTTCAATTTTTCTAATCTATTATGTTTTTACCTCAGATAAATTTTGTCCTATAATTTAGTTGATTATATCTCCCATCTTTGAGAAAGAACACAGTGTTTTTATCAGGAATTTGAGTTAGTTATTTTGGTCTATTCTGGATTAACCTTTCCTATCTTTTACACTGTCTCATGGTTTCCATTCTCTTATGATTTAGTTCCGGGAGATTTTTCTCAACTATATATTCCAAATCACTCAAGTTTATTTTAGCCCCCCATCCATTATTGAATTCTTCTATTGATTTTTTTTTTAAGAAACCTTATTTAGTTTATGAAAAATCTGTCTAGCTCTCTGATTACTCCTTTTTTAAAGTGATCTGATTGTATTCTGGGATATAATATCTTCTGGAATATCTCCCAAGATACCAATTAGATTTTTTTTTTCTTTTTAAGGTTCTCTTCTGTTACTGACACTAGCTCTATTTCCTTAGGGTCATTTGTTCTATTTGTTTACTTTTGGTAACCTTTGTTTTTATGCTATTGGATAGTAGCTATTAACATGGCTAAATGAGTCCCATGTAATTAGCATAAATTGATAGCATGGTTTTAGTTATCATTCCTTTACTTGATTTACCAAGGGACACTTCCTCTTCCTGTGAAGGCCAACAGAGAGCTGGGCTTCTGACCATCAGGCTTCCCCATGGAGTATGTGAACAGGAAATAGGCCAGTAGATTCAGTACTCCTAACAATACCACTGAAAGAGAGACTTTATTCTGGAGACAGAAAAGAGTGGTTTCTCTACTTTGATTTTGTGCAAGGCTGGAGTCTTTCCTCCCCGTGACTCAAATCTGCCCATGCTTTGGACTGTGGCTCTAGACTTGTTTCCATCTCTGGTCTGTTTCTTTAATCCTGGGTTCCTAATAAGGGCCCTCTGAGGTTAATCTAACACTTTGCTTGGAAATCAGTTTCCAAGTACTAATTAAGATGGAGGCAAATGCTACTCTGTACCTTTGTGGGAGGTGGTGGGATCATAGTATATAGTCCCAGCTGTTTTATAGACATTCCTTCATTTAATTGTCCTGAACCATGCACCAAAGCTCATTTCTGATCTTCATGCCTGGCAGCTCCAACCTTGAATCTTTCTGAGGTTTCCTGGGAAGAATGTCATCTGTCTCATTAGATTATAATCAGTATATGAGATCAGAGATCAATTTTGATTTCCCACTGTGTACTTCGAGTTTTCAAAAGTATCTGGCATATAGCTGGCATTCAATGAATATTTGTTGAATGAATGAACAAATGTATTGATGGATTTTGATATATTCCTTTTGATATATTTTCATTGTTATTTCAATGAATTTTTTGAATTATTGATGGGTACTTAGATTATCATTTTCAAATTCATGGTATTTTTAATGAATCATTAAAATCATAACTGTGAGCATTATGTACAAGGTTTATGATATGTTACCTAAAATAATCAAAATGCTTACTTATGTATATACTATTATTATGACTTCTCAGCTGTTACTCAGTTTGTGTGTTTGTATATGTGTGTATAGACAGGGACTAGAAAAAGGGACTAGGAAAAAATATACAAATAAGAGTTTAATTTCATTTGTTTACCTTTAAGAGACTTGGGTTCATGTTTTCTTTTTATTTCAATTTGTTGCAATAATATTTGTGTGATAATAAAAATATCAAATTAGATTAAATGCTAAAGGAAAGAGATACCCAAATCTTTCTGGGTGATGTAGCATGAAAAAGATATTTTACTCTGACAATTAAAAAAGGCTTCTAATATCTAATCTAAAACCCACTCCCACCCATGGCCTTCACAGCTGTCCTTGCCATATGACCCCATGACCCTTTCTAATGATTCAGTATTATCTGCTTAGATAATCAATATACCCTTCACTAAAAAGATTTAAATCAATTTTTCTAGGTATTATGCTAAAATATTGGGATACAAAGATAAATAAGAGTCTCTGTGTTTTTAAGATCATAGCCTAGTGTTCTTTAGATCACAGTGGAGACTGAGAGACAGGCTTCCTGTGTGTATTTCCTGACTTTAAAGAAACGTTCCCCACCTCCACTGTGCCTTTTCTCATGGATATAATTGTAATTGTTAAGTCTACTTTTGTAATTTCCTAGGAAAAAAGTGCAAAGTGAAGATTAAAAAAACAGGGAGAGGAGAACAAAAAAGGGACAAAAAGAAAAGAGAGAAATAAAAGCAGTAATAGAGATTATTTTCATGAGTCAAGGCATATGAGGACAACTGAGAGAAAGAGTATCTTTCCTAGGCAAATATGATCAAAACAATTAAAACTGCTTATTTCCCATGCATGTTTTTTCACATTGCACTTTATGTACTACTCTTGTTTCGTGTCCATATTCTTATAGATGTTGTTACTTTGTGGAGTCATTCACTTGTTTCTGTATATTGCTTTGTGTCATTATTCCTATGGCCACCTAGGTGCTGCATAAAGAAGTCTAATACATTTTGTTTAAAGGAAAAGTAAAAGGTGGTTTTGACTGAGACTTTAAGGGGTTTTTCTATATTAAAGTTCACAATTGTATCTCATGGATTTTATGATATCTATTTTGGCTCCCATGGAAGTGTTACCTCTTACTTAAGTTCTCCATCAATGAGACTTGCAGAAAATTAAGCTATTGCAATAGACAAGGGGTTGATGTACTTTTCATGGAATTTCCATATGGATTTATGCCCCTACCATAAGCTAAGGTGGTTAAATAGCATCTCTACCCATCCAATTCTTCATGCCAGAAATCTAAGAGTTATTATGGACACCTGCCTCTCTCTCCATCCCTCTCTCCTATACATCACAGGTCTTATTGATCCGACTTTCAAAATGGATCTTGATTCCTTCCAGTGCTCTTTATTTCCACTGTCAGCATTTGGATCCTGACTTAGACCTTGATCATCTCACACATGGATCACTGAAATTGCTTCCTAATTACACTTCTAGCTGTCTTCGTTGATCCCTTCAATCCATTCCAGATAGCAGTAATAGAAGTGTTTTTAAAAACTCAGATTTAACCACATGGCTCCCCTGCTTAGATCTTAGAACAGAACCTTCAATTTTATCATACTCTCCATTAAGTGGTCTTTGCTAATCATTCCCCTTTTCTCTTGGTGAGTAGAAGAGTTCTTTTGTGGTTTAAGACTTTTGTATACATTTTGTTTTTTGTTTTGTTTTTTGTTTTTTTTCCCCTTGAATAGATCCTGTCTATGATTCAGATCTCTGATTAACTGCTATTCCTCTGAGAAGTATTATTCGATTCTCTCCCTATTCCACAGGTCCTACATGTGCAGTATATTTATAATTAACTTTTTTTTTTTTTTTGCAGTCTTTATTTGTTTAATGGGTCTCTCCCACAAAACCTTAAGCCCCTTGATGGGGCAGTTCCTATACATTTTGGTTGACACCATATTCTCTGTAACTAGAACAGGGCCCAGCTTAAAACCATTGCTCAAAAAAAATATATTGGTTAGTAAGTAAACGATGATGGTCATTGGCCTGTCATTGGCATGACAAAGTAGGTCTGGTTTGTACGATATTGGCCAGTTCAGTGTCACAGAAGTTGTCCTGGTGCTTCTTCTCAAGTTGTCCTGGGTTTTTATCCAGTCAGAGCTATGGTCATTCTGGTCACAAAAGGGTCTTTCTAAAACTAGTGGGAAGTTTGTGGTTCCTCGGACAACCTGGAGAAGTAAAATCAGCATTTCAGCATCAAGATAAAGATAGATGAACCAATTCCACAAAGTAGCAGGTGCCGGTTCTTGTCTTTTAATTCAAAGGACAGCATGCATGGATAATATATAATAAGCATTTATCAGTGTGCTAATAGTGTTTGAAATTCTATTAGGTGACATGATGAGGAAGCTCAAGATGGATGGAGTTGTTATATATTTGGTGTCTTGACTGTGCCTGCCAGAGCCTTTAAAGTCAGTTTAGTGGTCTATTAATGTGTCCATTATGAACCCAATTTCTTACCTTAGTCATTTTAAATCTCATCTGTCTAATAACTTAGTATATGTTATTAGCCCAAATTCAAACATTTTATACCAACTATAATTCTTAGTTGTTAAACCGGTTTTGACTTATTGGTGCCACATTAAAACCTTAATAGGTGGAATAATTGGCTCTCATAACAATTTGGAGTAAGAGAAGTCATGAGCGAGCACTGTTTCCAGATACCCAAAAAGCTATGAACGAGTCCCCTTTGCCCTCTGAAAAGCTATGAACGAGTCCCCTCTGCCTTCTATTGCGTCTCCCCACCCCTGCTGATTCCATTTTCTCCCAGTTTCCCAAGCCAGTCCTAATTGGATCCAAACAGGAGCCATTAAACCTGGCATGGCTCAGGGGAAACACCTTCCGGGGTTTCATATGGGAATCTTTCCCCAGGAGCAGCCAGTCATTGGTACAAAATGATGGGCTTTAGATGTTTTTTCCTTCAGAGGGATAAGCCTGAGGCCATCCTCAGTGAGAAAATTGATTCACTAAGCCTTCTGACTACTCTGCAGCCCTGTAGCATTCCAAAGTTGCCTTTACATTTATTTTAACAACATGCATGAAAATCGACCCCAGCAATTTGTATCCCTTTCCCATTTTTGAGTAACACCTAAGTTCCACCCTCTATATGGCAAAGTCAGCTTCTGCGCCCCACCCCCTACCTCGCCCCACAAAAGGGACTTGTAGGTACAGGTCTTTTTGACTTATAATCCTGCAGACAAGAGTCAGCCAGGCCGATGTATGTCTGAGTGCTGCACGATCAGATATCTACAGTCCTGGACGCTTGAACCTGATTATCCTCCTTGCCTACCTGCAGAGTCTCTGGTGCATCTTGCATGTCTTTGAGTGCCTCTCCCCTCTCTAATTGAGAGAAAGCCTTCTGGGGTGCAATAAAGCTGCTTTAGGAAGGCAAGAAACAGATGGAAAATAAATGGGTTCAGGTGCTTCAGGGACCCAAGTGTTGCTGCAGAAAGCAGAAGCAGAACATCTAAGCACAAAAGAGTATTTGATTTTTGTCTTTAAATTTTGCAGTGGGACACAGTATCAAGGTAAAGAATTAGAGGTTCTCTCCTTGGTGCACAGGATGCATAGACTGGATTCCGGTTAAAGCCAGTTGCTCTTTAGAATCGAGAGAAGATTTACTAGTGGTTCTAACCTGTGTGCAGGGTGAAAGGTAGGCCCTAAATCTGATTCCTGGCAAAGCAATTTTTCTTCTACTTTGAGAACTATTTCACAGGGACAAGGGTGCCTGTGAAAGACTAATGAGTTTGAAGTCAGCATTGGGTTCCAATCCTGGATTCAACGTGTGCTGCCTGTCTGTCCCTGGATAAGTCACTTAGCATCCCAGAGCCTGGGTTTTCTGAACTCTAAAACTGGGATAATAAAATATGTAATGGAGAGTTTTTGTGAGTACTATATCGGTATGTGTGTAAAATATGGGGCATAATGTTATTATTACAAGATCAACGCACATAGGGTCTTTAGTTCCCTGCCCCATCCTCTCAGTTAAATGACTGACCTCCTTCACCATCCTCATTTCAGAATCCTCACCACATTTCTAGGTAAGAATTGCTTTAGCCACCACTCCTAGCCCTTTCTCCCTTGTTCTCCATTATGTCCTTGTAACTATAACCCACGAGGCCAATGTAATTTAGAGTACAGGGAAAAATCCAACCAGCAACAAGATGCAAGGTGAGCTCATAAATTTGGGGATGAATTTTGCCAAGCAGTCGAGAGCCTTACTGAATGGTATTCTTGCCAAAATATGCTGCTTTCTGAGAAACAATTAATGATAAATAGTGCTTACTGAGTGCTTCCTTTTGGCCAGGTACTATTCCAAGTGCTTGTCTTGAGTTTACTTATTTCCTCTGCCTCCCCAAATGCTATGAGAAAGATCCCATTTTTACTCTCATTTTTGCAGAGGAGGAGATTAAGACACAAAGAGATTGAGTTCAAGTTCACACAGGTGAAAAGAGAGAGACCTGGCCAGCTGATCAAGGCTAACCATCTCCGGAGCTCAAGTACTTAACCACTAGGAAGTTTGTCACTTGAAACAAAGAGAGGAGATTTGTCCCAGTTGCCTGGACTTTTAGCTAAATATAAATCTAGCCTCATGCAGAGCAACAGGTCCAATATAGTTTTACTGATATGCTCTCTGCACTATAACTTCTATACAATGGCTTGGGGCAACCAGGAACATATCCGCTGAGGTTTATTGCCTGGCAGTCTAAGATTTATAACCTACATATGGTGGTGGTGTGTTTTTAACATCCCCCTCATGTATATTTTCTTAGTGAGATAGTAAGTTTCTCAAAGGTTTGTGCACAGCTTTTTATTTCTCTTGCATACCCCCTTATTCACAATGCTTTGGGGCTCAGTAAGTGGTTTTGATTGACTGCCTGAATTTCCGCAACTCCACATGGCGATCACAGTGATTACATTTGCAAAATGTAAAAGGGCTAGTGCTGTGGTTTGGCTACTTTAGGATTTTATTCCAAGTTCTGGGACTTACCCCCTAGCCTGGTTTTATAAGACACCAAACCGGTAGACATTTAATGCACGTTGCTTGGGAGTTCACCATCAGAAAACAGCAGTGCTAGCTACTGTGGGGTACAAAGGCAAGCAAGACATGGTTGCTGCCCTCCAGGGACCCACAGTGCAGTGCAAATTAAGGTAAACAAGATGCCACTAGAGGAGTGGGAATCTGCCTGGAAAAATCTGGAATAGCTCTTTGGAGAAAGTAGATTTAACTGAGCTTTGCCAAAAAAAAAACAAACAAACAAAACAAAAACAAAAAACAAAAACCCCGAAACAATAGGATTGAGAGCAATATGTCGAGCAAAGAAATTCCAGGAATGCTCCCTTACAGATGAACTAGGATAGAGATTTTAGCCTGAGTTGAAGCACTCATCGAAAGAGAAAGTTTGTCTTCTGGAACTTAAGTGAAGATAATTAGATCTTCCAAAAAAGTTCTGTAGGATTTAAAGAAAGGGAGAACTGATCATCTCATGGTTTTCTTGGAAGGGGGATTGGGAGGACCAATCTCATAAATACTTTGTGTAAGGCAGAAGGTTGAATGCTTTTAAAAATGTGTGGTTCCAGAGCACCTGGGTGGTCAGTTAAGCCATCTGACTTTTGGTTTCAGCTGAGGTCATGATCTCATGGTTCGTGAGTTTGTGCCCCGTGTCAGTCTCTGCACTGGCAGTGTGGAACCTGCTTGGGATTCTCTCTCTCCCTCTCTCTCTGCCCCTTCCCTGTGCTCACTCTTTCTCTTTCTCTTTCTCTCTCTCTCTCTCTCTCTCTCTCTCTCTCTCTCTCTCTCAAAATAAATAAATAAGCATCTTAAAAAATGTGTTTTTATTCTCACATCAGCTACAGATGAAGAAAAAAGTCTTAGAAAAAAGGAACTTGTTGCTCATCATATGGGTAGCAAGTGGCAGAGCAGAAATTCAAACCCAGATGGTTCTGACTCCAAAGTCTATACACATCATGAAATATAACTCATTCTGTCAAATTATCTGACACTTTTGCTAGAACTCTTATTTATTCTTCTCTGTGAACACTGTTTCTCTAGGAAAATATTAAAAAATAACCTAAAAAGTCTAAGTTTACTTTAATTCAATGTGCATCAAAGTTTCACATTTACTGCCTAATTTTCTTTTCTTTTTCACCCTAAAGTTTTTTTTTTTTTAACTAGAACTTTTCAACCTTCTGTGATCTCTTTAGAATTCCCTTTAGGATGCATAATTGTGCTCGATCAATTTGTTAGAGGCTTTTGAAGTGTTAAAAAAAACTACATTAAAATTATTTTCTTTCAGGTTTTATGTTAATGAATATAGGTGCTATTCAGAGCAAAGTCAGGGTGTCAGGGGAACTTTAGTTAAAGTTATTCATACATAAACTAAAAAAGGAAACATCTTTAGTAGAGGAAAAATACATTTAATGAGTAAGTACGGCACACAATTCCTCCTTTCAAAAATGTCAGCTCGTATTGAACCTCCATTCTAGATATCTTACAATTACTTTGTCAACAGAAGGTAGAGTAGTGATGGATGACGCATTGGTTCTTGAAACCAAACTTTCTGCGAGTTACTTAGGCTGAAACTAAGTGCTTTTACATTCCAGTCTTATTGATGATAGTGGTTTTATATTTATCACCCTGTCATTTCAGTTGACTGTATCAGCCTCTTCCCTGTAAGAATATGGACACTAATGGAGGTGTGTCCTTAGTGCTCGGAAGGGTCACAGATTCATTCTGCTAACACAGTCAGGGCACAAACTGCTTCCTGTGGAAACTCAGAGGCAGCTTTACCCATTTCAAAAAGGGATCAGCAAAGAGTGCCTTAAAAGGCCTTTGGAAACTGTGTTCTCACTGGCTCTCTTTTGACCATGACCCATCCTTGTGGTGCTGCACACAGAGGCTCTCGGCTCTCACTAATGGAGCATTACTGTTTCGCAGCCTCCCCTATAATAGGAAGAATTCTACCAGGACCCTGGCAAGTCCAGGACCTGATTGCAACACTTTATTTATAAGAAATTCTGTCAAGAATCAATAATAGTCTTGGGTCTCAACTTCTTTCTTTAATAATACTTTGATATGATTTGTCACAAGCTGGCCCAGAGTATCCACCAGATTTTATTACTTAGCTTGCAGCACAGTGTCTTATCTTTGAGTCATGAGATCAGCCATGGGGAGACCTTTAAAAAGCTATATTCTTTACTGTTTGGTTATTACAGAAAGTCTATATTACTCAATAATACCTTTTATAGGGTGTGCTGTCACATCTTCACACAGATGTTTAACCCCAATGTAGATAGACTGGATGCCTGGAGGCCATTTTAGTGACATGGACATTGTTTTTCATGATTGGATGCCTGATGTATCAGTAGGAGCAAAAAACAGAAAATGAACAGAACTGTACAAAAAAAAGCCCACAAAAAAACCCACGAAACAAAAACACTACCACTGTAACAAAAAATGTTGACTTCTTTTCCTAGCCTGACGTTTCTGACTGAATCTCAAGCTAAGTGTCCATTTTGACAGAGATTTTGTTTAGAGTCTAGAGTGTTAGGTTTTTATGACCTGAAAGCAGCAGAAATTTGGAGAAGTCAATTTAGATTCCTTTCTTGCACGCGATCAGCTTCTTAGGTTTCACTGTACATCTCAATAAACACGATCCTACGACATCAGTAGCATGCTGTACAGCAGGGGCTCTAAATATGTTTTATACTGCTCATCCGTGGAATTCATATTGTTGCAGCTAATGCCTGTTGGTAAATGCTTGTATCGTTCCATGCTGTATTTACAAAACTATATATTGTCAGCCTAGGATTTCGTTTCCCCAATCTGTTTTCCTTTTTTGGAGGAAAATAGCAGAAAATGTTCTAATACCCACTGTAGACAAAACACACACATACACACACACTGCAACACACTCACAGACACACAAACCAAGATTTCAAAATCGTAATCATTTTGAATTTTGAAATTAGAGGAAATGAGGGAGAAACACTCCTTGGAAAGTTATTATTGTAGATCTCTCATGTGTCTGCAAATTGGTACTAATTTTCAATGTAGATTTAAGAAAATTGTTGGTATGTGAGCAAACATTTTATTTAAAAAGTTTTCTGTTTTGTGCCTGTGTCTGCTGCAGTTGTTGTCACGGAGACTTGTCCCCTAGGAGGGTGGCTGGTTTCACCAGCGGCTCAGATCCTGGCTGACACTGTGCCTAGGCTCAGCATGACCACACTGGCACTGGCCAGAAAATACCCGCGCTCTGTCTCCTTGCCTTGTCCAAGTGTAAACAGAGGTAGCAAAGCCAGGAGGCCATAGTGGTTCAAATTGCTGATTGTGACAAGCTGCTCTGAAAACTTTGTCCTCTCTCTAGACAAGGCATGCCTCTCAGTGCAGACTCAGGACACTTCCCATCTCCTGCTCACATTTTCTCCTCAGACTATACCTACTCTGTAGCTAAGGGCTGAGGGGTGACAGGTCTGTGCTCCTGGCACAGCCTTTTTCCTCACCTCCCCCAACGTTGAGCATTGCTAAGAATGTGCAGTAACCTGCCTTGAACTTGACTCAAGAATCCCTGGTTGACCTGGAATCCAAGGGCAAGGGAAATAAATCTGTATTTGCTACATATCAACAATGTGCCAAAACCTGAGTTAGATCCTCCATATATGTTAGCTCATTTAATGCTCATTATCTCTACAAAGAAGGTACCTTTTGTGGTACAAATGAGGAGCCCCATTGGGAGATCAGAGGGCTTGCTGACCTTATATAAATGAGAGTGTGGGAACTGGCCAACAGATTGAGGGAGGGCAGACTCTAAAATTCATACTTGTACTAAAAACCATGCTGCTAGCTTCTTCTGTATTACCATGACCCCTTTCTCTTAGAGATTCTCTTAGAGAGGATCTTAGAGATTCTCACATGCCTACTTTCTCACAAGCCTGTTCTCTTAGAGATTCTCACAAGCCTACTTTCCAGCCCATTCACCCCATCGTCCATGCACTCTCCTCTCTTCCTATCCAAATCCCTACCTTGGCCCTACTTCTCTTTGAACTCTTCTTCAATAAGGCTATGCAAGTTTTTTGGATATTCTTTCTAAACTTTTTATTTTGTGATAATGACAGATTTGCATGCAATTGTAAGAAATAAAATGCAGAGGAGACCCAGTTTTGCTCAGTTGTAACACTTTATATCACCATAACATAGTATCACAAACAGGATATCGATGTTGATGCACTCCTCCAACCTTACTGACACTTCATCAGTTTTACATGCACTCATTTGTGTATGTGTGGATTAAGTTCTGTGCAATTTTGGGGCACCTGGGTGGCTCAGTTGGTTAAGCATCTGACTTCACCTCAGGTCATGATCTCATGGTTTGTGAGTTTGAGCCTCACGTCGGGCTCTGTGCTGACAGCTCACAGCCTGGAGCCTGCTTCGGATTCTGTGTCTCCCTGTCTCTCTGCCCCTCCCCCACTTGCGCTGTCTCTCAAAAATGAATAAACATTAAAAAAAAATTTAAAAAGTTATGTGTAATTGTATTGCATGTGATTCATGTGATTATCAGCTTGATTAAGATACAGAACAGCTCTGGCATGATCCCATGTACTCTCATCTGGTCACAGCCACCTCCCTGCTTATTCTTACCAACTCCTGGCCATTGCTAATGTGTTCCCCACTTCTCTGATTCTGTCATTTCGGGAATGTTGTATAAATGAAATCGTGCAGTGGATACCATTTTGAAAGTAAACCTACTCGGTTGTGAAACCTCTACTTTGGACTGGAGTACATTTTGTGTGAAATAATTCACTCATTCATATATTGAAAAATATCTGTAGGCCACCTACAGCTTGCCAGATATTGTATGAGAGCCTGGAGGTACAGTGGTGAACCAAACTGCCAAACATCTCTGTGCTATATATTTGGGTCCTTATTTATAGTGATGTATATTGTTCTTGAGATATTTCCTGTCTAAACACTTATCCTATTGGATCATAAGTTCCCTGAGAGCAGAGAATCCATCACACAATTTTGCCATTTTCACTGAGCATACAGAATATATACTTATGGTGTAGGCAGTCTGTAGAGATCATCTGGGGCATTCTATGAAAAGCTCTTTAAGAGAAGTGACATTATCACTCTCTTAACATATGGGAAGGACCTTGCAATGAACAGTGACATGTAAACATATCAGTCCCTTTTCTAATCCCTTCAGTCTTCAACACCTCTCACTCAGAGGCCTCACACTGCTGACCTCCATGCTCCCACTCTGGTTGAACTCCGTCTCTCCTCTTCGATTTGTTGTTGGCCTGTTCTGTAGATGTGCACCATCTTGGGTCACATCTATACATCAGAAGAGACCAAGGCTCATCAACAGGCAAATGGTAGGTTTATTTCACTTATATCCACCCTTGGTTCTATCACACACCAGGCCTTCTTTGTGGACCACTTTACAGTTTTTCTCTGCCTGTGCAGAGAGCAAAGGACAAGTTCCCCCTTCTTCTTAACCATTAAGATTCTGTGATGACCTTCAGAAACTTGTGATGATACTCAGTCTGGTGCAGAGGAGAGAAATTTAAACTCAAAAGGTTTGGTAAAGATCGGTCGGCCTCCAGAAATAGCTCACCGGCAAATTTAGACCTATGGGAAACAGACTTACAGTACAGAATGTGACTATTATTGTGGTCCCATAGATTTCTATTGAGTAATAAACCAAGAGGAGTGGATTCTGTTGTGGGCTTCCCAGCCAAAAATTTGGTGAATACAGGATTGAATTTCCCAGATGCAATTGCTTAAATTGAGTTATTTTCCTTCTGCCCAATTACAAGGCTATTGTCTATTTTATTAGCAATTGTTGACAAAGAATGGAGAGTTAAAACCTCATTGGAGAATGTAGTGTTCAGTTCTGTGTAAGGGAACTTCTGGAAACCCCAGGGTACACAGTGAATTAGTTCCAAAAATTTACCATTGTCCTGATGGGATGTTTAGGAGGAGAATGCAGTTTTTACTTCAGCACCTCCAAGAATATTGAGTTGGCACCATAATCCATGTGCTGACGCTAAAATGATAGAATGAATCCTTGTAGCAAATGATACATTGGAAAGATGAGACCTGAAGTACTCCATGAATTTGAAAAGATTCCTTTATTCAATATATCATCTGTTCAGAGGATTGAGTTGTTGGCACTAGATGAAGCAGACAAGCTTACTGGCAAAGTGAAACATGTGGACTTTTATGCCTGGCTCTTGATGAATTAGCTGACCTTGCTGGTGCTGCCCAGTGTGTATCTTTCTTAGATTTTGTGTTTTAAGAATCACAGTTTCATTGGGGGCGAAGTGATCTAGATTTGGCAATAAAACATTTTCATGACCACTAGTGCACAAAGGAAATTTTAGTATAACAAAATGGACTTAGCCCATGATTCATTTCAGCATAATTTCAGAGGAAGCCCAATTCTGAACTGGCCACCATCTTCTGTGTATAATACTTTTCACTACCTGTCCATCCTTCAGGGAAGAGAGTACAGAACCATCAGGAAATAGACTACTCCTCGATGGAAATCCACTTGGATTTCTCAGGTGGTTTGGATCTGCTATCTTCAGTTGAGAGTGGGAAGGAAAAAAACATCTCTCTCATGATGGGCGGTGGAGAGATTTGCCCTTTTGTTTATTAACACAATTAATGATTCTCCTGGAAAATCTTGCTTTTTGAGATTTACATAGAGTACAGAGAAGAATTGGTGCACATTAGTAAATTATTTGGCTCTCACAGGTTCTGGAAAGACTTGTGGAAAAAAAAATTCCAGAACAATAAGCAAAAATAAAAAGTAATCTGAGGTATTTTTTTAGAAAATTCTTTCTCTTATTATTTAGAAGACAATAATTATAGCATTCCAGATAATTATTAGAGAAGATTTAGTGGGAAAGTTAAAACATTTTTATTCATCAAGCTATCATAATTTTGCCTTAGAAGGAATTTAATATTTCTGCCAGGCCCTAGAGGGAAGATACTAAAAGAAGAATGGAATGTCTGTAAAGTTAGATCTAGAATTTACCGGGGTGATTACCAATTTAACAGAAACTGTCTTTTAAGAATGGGGCACAGCTAATGTTAACTGATGTTACTGTGACAAGATGAATGAAATCGTCTGAACAGCTGACCTCATTCGTGTAGATTATGTGGAATGATGATGATGGTGGTTACAATCACAACCTCTGTCCAGCTGATAGACTGAGAGTGTATGCCATGAGGGGGAAAATAAGCCTACGAGAGTGCTATTACATGCCCTAAAATGGAATAGCAGCAGATTTGTTACTAGAGGTACAATTTGGATTCCCCATTTGCTTGTTTTCACTCTAAACAATTGTAGGTGAGTCAGAATTTACTGTCAAATTTCTGATGGCTGCACTGTTCATGCTTTGTGATAAACAGTTTATATTTCTAGATTCTTTGTCAAGTAGTTCGTTACAACCAGCCCGATTGAATTTTCTTTTAAAAAAGGTATTGTACTTTTTTTGTATACAAATACTGCACTAAGCACTTCATACATATTTCATTTTTCTAATATCCAAATGACAGCAATGTTATTGTCACCCTATTTTATTTTATTTTATTTTATTTATTTTTAATTTTATTTTAGAGAGAGAGTGTGTGAACAGGGGAGAGGGACAGAGGGAGGGAGAGAGAATCCCAAGCAAGCTTCACACTCAGGGTGGACCCCAAACGGGGCTTGATTCCACAACACTGAGACCTGAGCCAAAATCAGGAGTCACTTAACCAAATGAGCCACCCGGGCACCCTGTCACTCCTACATTTTAAGTGTTGGAACAGAAAGCTAATAATAGCCTAAGTTCCTACCATAAATAGGACTGACCACCTACATCTCGCTTAAGCCACAGTTGTATTAGGTTTTTCTTCATATACAGCTAAGTTTAATCCTAACTGATATACTGACCTATTAAGATTCTAAAGAAAAAGAGAATTAAGAGAAGTTTACATGCTAGACAATTTACAGGTAATAACTCAGGTAATTCTTACACTTAGAAAAGATATGATACACCCATGTCATAGTTGAGAAAAAAGAGTCTCAAAGAAGTTGTCTTACTTTTATGATGAGAACTTTGGAATCCAGAGAAGTTGTTTAGCATCATGCAGGTAGTAAATGCAGGTCAAGCACAGGTATTCCTAGTTCCAAATCCCTTGCTTATAATTATACCATATTGCCTTAGAATATAAAAATAAAATTCCCAACCTCCCTGTATTCAAAATCACATGATTACTCAAGTTAGGAAAGGAAGAGAGAGGGAACAGATAAATCTGTTGGTGCCTAGAGAAAGTGATGTGGCATTCACTATGTGTTAAATGAAGAATGAAGGAATGAGAACTTCCTTTATACTAGTTCTGCCAAAAGCTATATCTGACTTAAAACACCAACTACAATGATAACGGAACTCTCTCTCTCTTTTATCAAAACCATCCAAACAAACAAACAAAAAATACCCATTGAGAAGATTTGAAAATGCCAGACAGCAAATAAATTGGGATGTGGTAGGAACTGTAAATTTGGGGATTAAGGGAAAGTCTCATAATGAATATTGAGATCATTCCCCTATCAGCTCTACTCCTATGCCCAACTCCAAAATTAGCAGCAGAGGGGGAGGTTGGGGGATCCTTCTCCAGCAAAATCAAACCAGTGTAGACCTACAGATAAAGTAGTTGGATGGCCCAGTGAAAAAAGTTAGCCGGTTATTCTTTTGTGCTACAGAGGTGCCCATTAGTTCATGGATGCACTAATACGTGGTTTTCTATCAACTCTTTAATGGCTGACTGTGAACAGAGAGCTAAGAACTATCCGATGGTTTAATATAGAGAAAAAAACAAAAGAACAGGACTGGTAGGAAATCTGGACCGTGGAAAGTATGAATATCTTTAGAGGGATAGAGAAGACATTTTACTAATAAATCGACAACAGAATGCTACAAAAAATGAAACAATCTGAAAAAATGAAGTGTTTTTAAAATTAATATATGCCAGCCAAAATTTTAATCAAAGTGTTAAATGATGCAGGCAAAAAATATCCCAGAAAGAACAAAAATAGAAAGAGATGAACAGATGAAATATTTTGGAACATTTCGTGAACCAAAAATGAGGGCTAACATATAATTAATAGGCAGCCTACAAGGGGAGAATAGAGAAAATAATGGCAAGGAAGTTATTTTTTAAAAAATAAAAAAAATAAAAAAAAAATGAACATAATTTCAAAATGAAAGGCCTTCTGTGTACCTAGCAAACTGATTAAACAAAAGACCACAGCAAAGTGAGTTGTCACGAAATTTTGGAATGTTAGCCGTAAAGAGATGGCATTGAACTTCTAGACTGCCATATTTCAAGATAGGAGAATAGAGCAATAGCTTTCAAGCTTGGAGGGGAGAAAGACTCTAAATTTGCCTTTTCTCTGGAAGCTATTGGAGGATGTGCTTCACCAAAACATGGTTGTAAAGGAAAAACAGATCTAATGTTGGAGAAAGGATAAAGTAATTCTTAGGATGACTCAAAAGGAAACACAGGAGACAATTACTGCATAGCAGGCCTAGAAGTTGCCAGTCCAGATTGAAACCAGACGATAAAGAACTTGAGGAGGTTTGATGAGAAAACAGATATTTTACTTGTTAGATTTGACTGGGTGAGAAATTATATTAAGAGGCACACTTTGGGGGCATGAGTCAGTAATTAGATTAAAAAGCCAAACAAAAGAAGAAATGATGACGTTATTAATTTTTAAAAATGTGCATAGTAACAACAACAAAAATTGTAGGTAGGGCTTTAACTCCAAATTGATAAAACTATTACATGGATCGGGGGAAGAGAGAAGAAGGAGGGTGTGTGTGTGTGCATGTATGTGTGTAAAGAGCTAAAATCTTCATCTACCGTTATAAGAGATCAATAGATAATGTTTTAAATTAATAAATCACAATATAGCTACATAGCAGTAAACACAGTTCAAAGCATTGAAAAAGGAGTTGTATGATATGTGAGCATGGAAACAAATGGAGGGACTAATATATATATTGAAATGTAGTGTTTTTCGTAGTGGTTAAATTCACTAGGAGCCATAAACTCCTATTGTTTTGAGTTTTAAAAAGTTTGTAAAAATTTCCCATCCTTGCTACTTGACCACTGCTGAATCTATCAGTGTCCTCTTCAGCTTGGCAGTGCCTCCCCTGTCTGTCCTAAAGTGTCCTTTCAGTAAATGTAGAATTGGGCTAAAATCAGTACAGTGCACCCTCAGAGTTCTTAAGAAGTTAAGAATTTATTCCCCCCTGTAATGCTGCTTTTTCAGTTCTGAGCACAGCAAAGACATGTTACATAACTTGGAGTTTCAACAAACACCTGGAAATCAGGCTGTGTGTATTGCTCAGATGAGACCAGACATGAAGAGATTGGTAGTGACAAGTGGTGTCACTTCTCTCTCTGACAGCAGGCAAGTGGCGCACTGTATATACAAGGTCTGATACCATGCTTTCAAGATGAAAAAAAAAATGAAAAGGCAAGTGAAAAATAACATTTCAGGAAGAGCTATCTGGGAAAATAATGGCAAATTACACATGATTTAGCTTTGCTCTTAGCTTTTATAAAGACCCAAGAACTATGAACTGAGCAGTTGAGCCCTAATTAAGTCTCCTCTTGATCTCTGTGCTGCACACCCAATTCTCAGGCTACGTTTTAAAAAGGCATCATAACTGCCTCTAATTCATCTGCACTTTTCCCTGCCTTGCTTCCTCTTTTTTCTAATTTCTCCTTTTTTTTTCCTTGAGTAAAGGAGGTTACTATGAGTCATTAAGAATTAAAAAATAATTACACAATGAAAAAAAAATAGTTCAGGTGAGTTTTAATTAGAGCCTAATTTGATGGGATTTGAACCCAGCACCCTGGAAATATACAACAGTAACTTTAGCAATTAAATTGCATGGCCTTTGTTTAAACTCGGCAAGAATTTAGAGAGATTATTTTGGCTGCTTGAAGACACCATATTTTTTCCATTAATGCCAGGGAAATATATTGAGCGACTAAATATTACTAATAAAAATAAATGCGAAAGTTGTAAATTTCAAACACTATAAGACCTGAAGTTCATACCTGAATTTCCACATGTGTATGTGACATTTCATTAAGCTTAAAACTGAAGACACACTGTATTATATCTGACCTCTTTAAGAAAGGAACCTAAATATTTCCACAGTTTGTCATCCATTGGAATCTAACAATAATAAGGCAGAGAATGTGAAAGGGTCTCCCCTAAGCCCCTCTGTGGTCCTGTGCTCTGATGTGAGGCATTACCCTGCCCTCCCAGTATTACCAGTCCCTCTACTGCCTTCCAGTGGGTTTTTCATCCATAAAATGGGACCAGTAAAATAAACCAATTTGGATGGGGGATTATGAAGTAGATTAATTAAAATCAACACCTAACTTAAACCTTTCTGGGAAGGGAATGCATGTTAAGAGCGAAGCAGAATTCCCAAAGGGATTTGATCTCATTTTGTCAGAAGGAAGTGATTCCACACTGAAACACCAGGCTGTAGGGCCTTGAGATATACCCCTGTGGTTTCATCAGAGTTCAGTCAGCCACTGGAGGGAGCCAAGACGACTCTCACAGTCTAGTCGAATATGCTGAACTAGTAGGGAAAGATAATTTGAAAATGGCATGTAAGGATGACAGAATTTGAACAAAATCCCTTTTATTTATTTATGCCAAAATCTGTGTGAATGTAAAATGCCATCTCGATCATGCTTTATTTATGGCGTAGCTTTTTCTTTGGGAAAAAAAAAAAAAAAGGAAAGAAGAATCGTGTTGGCTTGAAGATCTCCTCAAACTGAACCTCATGCCTGCTGGCAAGTGAGCAATGTGGTGAGCTCGGACTGTGGAGCAAGCCATGGCACATGCCAGACCTGGTGTGGGCATGCTCTCCAACTCTGCTTGCCTGGTCTGATCTGGGCAGGTTTGAAAAGGCACTTCTTGTCATTTAGTGCAGCTAGAAATCATGCCTGTGCCTCTCCATGAATAGAGGGATGTGCAATATGTAAAATTCCTAAAGACAATTTTATTTATAGCTGTTGCAAACAATGTTTATACAAAGTTTATTAAATATGTCACCCACATTGATTTATCTCAACCAATCTCTTCAATCACTAATATTTATGTGATGGGTTCAGTTGCAACAATTATTTTATGTGCTGTAGAGTATGTTATAACTAGGGATTCACCCTGGCAATTATATGAAAGATAAAATGCTTCCTGAAGACCTCAGGGCAGACCAGGAAGTATATTATTGGACACAAGGTGGTTTTAGCTGAATGCCACAGCACTAAATTTAGAGAAAGAAATGTGGAGCGTCTTATGTTTAAAAATTAAAGCTAGTTTTGTGTCCTGTCTGAAGTTTCCTTATTACTGGAAAGGTAGCAAGCTCCTCTGCACATTTCCTTTCCAACATCCAGACCTGGGGCCTAGAAACGCTTTCTTTCTCATCATTTTGAATTTCTCTCAGCTCTTGCTCATCAGCAGCATTTATTTAGTGCCCAAAGTGGGCAGAAGAGTCTACTTGGCATTTGTAAACACCTACCAAAGAAACTAGACACATGTTACTTGCCTGGAAGGAATTTGGCATCTGATGTGAGGGGCTGAAGCAGTGTTAGCAAAGAAACCAGAATTTTCTAAAGAGCCCCAGGTAACTATTGAAGCTATAAGATGACACACTCCACAGAACAAAACAAAGCAAAAGTTGTTTCAAACCACAATTGAACGCAACTTCTTCTGTTTCCTAAGAAAGACTCAAAAGTCCTTTGTTTGGCAAAAAGACAGACCCACTTGGGTTCAGAGTAGAGCCTCAGGGCATGGTATGAAAGTAGACCATAAAACAAAGAGGTAGCTAAACTGTTTTGGCGCTGAAGTTTACCGCTGAAGGGAGAGGGGAAAAGTTTGGGTTACAGGAAGAGAAAGATGAACTACAAAGAAAGGAAAGGAATTTGGAGAAATTCTGTGCGCTAGTTGGGGCTGGGAAAGGACTTTTGAGTGCCGGCATGTGTCATATTCACGTTAGAAAATGTTGCTGTGTTGTAATGTAAGCCTGTTGCCTGTTCCCTGGTTTTGGGAAGTGGGGGGGGGGGGAGGGGGTTCAAATTGAAGTAAGTGGTTTCACAAAAGCATATAGTGATAGTCAATAAACTGAAATAATTTGGTCAAGGTAGGAATGCAGAGCCAGAAGGAACTAAAAGTGTTTTTGCTGACACTCATCCTAACTTCAAGAATCTTTGGGGAGACTGGAGGAATCCTCACTGAGAGATGAGGGGTCGTCTGGGGATAATTTCATCCCCTGGACAGGATAAACCCCAGCCTAAGGGTTATGCAGCACTTTCCCAGGGGATGAGTAAGTTCTTCCATTACTTCAATGGTGGTCTGGTTTTACTCTTCCTCCCCCCGCCCCCGCGTTGTTGTTGTTGTTGTTGTTGTTGTTGTTGTTGTTGTTATCATTTTCCAAAAACATTTATTTCTCTACCAGGAGAGTTTGTTTTTTTTTTTCAGTGACTAAATATTCCTCTTTAGTTGCCATTGGATTTGATTTTCAGTCTGCTTTGTTTCATAGCCTTTTCTAGTGATTAACACTATAGGCAATGAAAGTGTTTGGGACCATGGGTTTGAGAATACTGATCTTATATAAAACCAATTGCTCTCAGATAGAACCTATTGAATTTATAGAAGCTTTGTGGTCACCTCTTTTTAGGAAAGCAATTACCAAGAAGCTACATGAATCACTCAATTAATTAAGTATTCACCGAGCGATCCTGGCACCAGGCTACAACCTGGACAAATAGCCAGAGAAAGACCTCCATCTGTAGGGAGTTTGCATCTTCACGAGGAGGGAAGTAAATGATTGTTTAAGGCGACTGTTGAAACAATATGGAGTGATTCTGATCTTTTCTGTCCAATTTATCATTTAATGCAAAGAGGGAAGATTTAACTTCAATTTGATTGTAGGTATTTGGACTTTGCCTTATATATCCATAAAATAGGATTACCTGTAAGGAAAAGTTCACAGAACCTAAGAAATTAGAGACTCTCACTGTGGCTGCTAAAGGAAAGGTTGTAACATTAATATTAAATTGGTATCCAGAAAATATATATATATATATATAAATATAAATTAACTTAAAGGCTTCACAGTTTTACATATTATGATGCCATAGTATCCTTTTATACTCTTCTTATGGGGATCTTGGTGTACACCTCTTGACCAAGAATGCTCATTCAGTAGAGCCCCTCAGGGCTAAATAGAAGATCATGGTGCTGACAGAACAAGATTCTCCAAATTTCTTTGTTTTGTGAGACCATGATGACAGAGTGTTTATAGCCTACTTTATATATTCCCTCCAAATCCCAAGTTCCTTTGACTTGCCAACCGACATTGCTATCTGATTGCCATGATTCCCTGATATATGAAATCATGGTGGAATTTCCTTGGAATTATATATCTTAAGCCATGATAGCATTCAATGACTTCCAGATGTGTTAACAATGATGGTCCATTGCGTAAGGAATTACCACAGATTATCTCCCCTTTGATTTGTCACAGTTTTGTATGGAGTTTATTACCAGTAGAAATATTAACCTAGCCTTCTACAGCAGCCTATTTTTGAGCTCTTTCGACAATATTACAAAAAAAGTCTGTCATTTTTTTTTCTGACAAAGGAATGGTCAGTGATGTCTGCCAAGCTTCCAGAAAAATGAAGAGCCATAGTCCCACTGATGTGCCTTCTGTCCTAGGCATGGAACAAATATCCAGTGCTCTAGAGACTGCCCATTCTTCACTTGAACACAATGGAAAAGGTAACAGGAGTGGTAGTGTACTGTCAACAATGCACCAGGCAGGGCAGAGCAGAGTTGTGTCTGCCATCTCCACGTCGGCTGCCTTGTTGCTGCCATGCATATGATCTCGGATTCTGCACCACAGACCTATACGAAACTAATTGTTCATGTGATTTCCTTTCTGTGCCACTGCAGATGTCCCTTTCTGTAACAATTTAATTAACACTTTAAAATAATGATGCATTAATTAATGCCAAATTACAATGAAAATCCTGGAGAATTACACTTTATATCAACATTAATGCAAAATGAGTTCCTCCTGGATAATTTTTCTTACAATGAATACAAAAAGAGATAATACTAATTAGGCCATCAATTTAAATTTACCATAATTTCAATCCATGTCATTTATCTGTTCCCCAGCACAAAACAATACCAGTCTACCATACGTTTGTATGGCAAATAGGGATGTCTGCATAGCAACCAGACCTGGGTCATTTTTAGGGTATTGTGAAGTAGGCTTGAATTGTGAATTTGTATGTCAGTTGTTGAAAACAGGGTGTGTGTGTGTGTGTGTGTGTGTGTGTGTGTGTGTGTGTGAGAGAGAGAGAGAGAGAGAGAGAGAGAGAGACAGAGAAACAGCGTTGAGTCCAACACTTTAGTAAAATGAAATGCTTTGACTTAAATAAAGTTACGTGCTCAGTCTTATAATATGCATGGCATAAGTCATCAGGCTTTGTCTATCCAGTTGCATATAATTCAGTTTATTTTCCACTCTCAGGGTCATGACCCAGGAGTTAGAAGAATTGTAGCATCTCCAGGGTCATTTGTTCATGAGCAGACCTAAATCACATCTTCCCATATTCAAAAGTGACATGATGTACACCTGTTACATTTCATTTTCATTGCTTCTAATAAGGAGATGCTCCTTTCAGTATCAAGAAGAGAGAGGGCTCAGAAGGTTAATTTTACAATGCTTACTGAAGAAAGAAACGTGACGATGGTTCCTCAGTTGCACCTACTTTCTTAAGTGACCCTTCACATGTGCCTTTCATGTTGAGACATGGTATCTAGAACATGAAAAATCTGTCAAACATTTTGTTTCTAAGTCAGAACACCCTTGACTAAATATTTTCATAAAATCCTAAGTATGTTATTCTTACAGAAGTCTTTCAACGGTAAGAGAACATGAGGGGGCACATTCCTTCAGGGCTTCATCTTAAATTATGCTCTCTTTTGGACAAAGAATTTCCACCCATTCCATTTTTTAAAAATTTTTTTCAGTGTTTATTTATTTTTGAGAGACAGAGGCAGCGTGACTAGGGAAAGGGCAGAAAGAGAGGGAGACACAGAATCTGAAGCAGGCTCCAGACTCCGAGTTGTCAGCACAGAGCCCAACATGGGGCTCAAACCCATGAACCATGAGATCATGACGTGAGCCGAAGTCAGATGCTTAACTGACTGAGCCACCCAGGTGCCCTACCACCAATCCTATTTGACATGAGATCCCCACGTCTCTTATTTAGGAATCCTGATATGTACTTTGCTAAAGTGCCATTAAAAAAAACATATTTAGTAAAATGACCAGTGATGGGGTACCATTGGATATAGAAATTTACTAACAAAACAAATAGTCTTCCAACAATAAGAATCTCTAATTTCAGAAGGGATAACACCAGAATGTGGTCAAAGTTCTTATACCTCTGGGACATTTTCCTGGTTTTTTTTTTCCTTACTCCTCAGAGCAATTTGAGTTCTCACCATGCTCCTCTTGAAGATCCTTCCCCCTTTGTATTGAATGACAAGAAAAAATTGGCCCTTTGTAGTTTAGTTGTCCCATGTTCCAAATCAGCAATGGAAATTTCTGCTTGCCCAGGTGTTCTCAAAGAAAGTAGGCAATGGGCCTAAATGAAGTCTGGCAGAAAGAAATTAATTTTTAAAAATCAATAAGCTCTGACTTTGTTTTTATTCAGCTTTAGGGGAATACATATCAGTGACATTTACCTTGGACTATGTCTCTGTGCCCAAATAACCAGAGCATATCAGGGCAGACTGGGGGCATGGGTGATCCATTCCACTTCGTAAATCTGGGTGACTTCCAGGTAATAGGTGATGAAGACCGTTGAAAACATGACCTCACAGGGCTACTTGGCATCATATAGTCATTCTTCAACCATGTGTATCTACGAGAGGCATAAAATTATGTAATTCAAAATGTGTTCCCAGGCTGCACCTGTAGAGTTTTTCGTAAGGATGGTAAAATCTGTAAGCGTTTCATCATGTCTGTTGTTAATTGTATGCTTGAAATTTCTTAAGATGATTCTAGAAATTAAATACCTTAGCCCAGTACCTCAAATCATGTTTGTGTGTTTGCTTGCCTCTTTCAGTATTGCCCTTCTGCTCTCTCCCTACACCATTCTGTTAATCAGGAAATGCTAGTAAACAACTATGCAAGCTCAGAAGCTTTCTGAGGTGGGGCATCTGGGCGACTCAGTCAACTAAGTGTCTGACTCTTGATTTTGGCTCCAGTCATGATCTCACGGTTGGTGAGTTCAAGCCCGATGGTGGGCTCTGTGCTGACAGCACAGAGCCTGCTTGGAATTCTCTCTCTTCCCCTCCCCACTCATGCTTTCTCTCTCTCTCTCTCTCTCTCTCTCTCTCTCTCTCTTTCTCTCTCTCTTTCTCTCTCTCTTTCTCTCTCTCTCTCTCAAAATAAACATTTCATAAAAAATGAGATCCTGAAGTGGAACTGTTTTATAAAGGTATGGGTTGTGTCACATTGAAGGCAGACGAATGTTTTCATATCTATTCTTTTAATAGTCTCCAGCAAGGCTCTTATAAGAAGAAACTATATGGGTTGTTTCTCACAATTGGCATAACTTAATCCTTCTAGTTTCAGGTTTATTTTGAAACAACTGAATGGTGAAGGTAATGCCTCTCAAATACTGGATTATATTAGGTTAGAAATAGTGACTTCACAAAGAAAAAAAAATGAGCCTCTTCATTGCATAACCTTTCTGATTTTCTCCCTGCACATTCGTCAAAACACAGAATCAGCAGGAACCATAAGATCCTAGTGATTAAATCTCAACTTAACCTAGTGGGTGGGAACCTGTTTACACTTTTGCCGTGCTACCTTGATCCTTGACTCTGGAATTAGATGGGGATTCAAATCTCATTTCTACCTCAGACAGGCTACTTACCCTCTCTGAGCTTCAGTTTTCTCATCTGTAAAGTGAAGACAATAATACAAATAGCTTTGAAGACTGAAAGAAAGTACTTAACATGTTTTGCACATTTAGTTCAGGTTCTGCTGGTTATTTGAAAACTCATTCATTGGTCCTACAGACATTGATTGATTGATAACACGGTGCCAGTCACAAGCCTCTGGCAATAAAAAGATGATTAAGATAGAATGTCTATCCAAAAGAACTTCACAGTTTAGAGGTACATACAAACACAAAGGTAAATAATTAAAGTACATTGTGCTATATAATAGAGATATGAACAAAATATTAAAAAAGGAGAGACCCTAGGGAATTTGGGGAAGGATCCACATAAGTGGTGATATTTGAGTTGGAGCCCAGCAAAAAAAAAAGGACAATATCATACTAAGAAAAAGAAACAGAGGCAGATATAGGAAAGAGATGGGTTCATCATGGATAAGCTATCCCATGTGGTTAAATACACTATAGACAGGTTCATAACAGCCTGTTTGTAAGGGGAAAAAAAAGATTCAAACAAGATTGGATGTAAATTACCAAAATTGCATTTTTTTCTATTTATAACTCTGGGCAGTGTGGCAAACATATCAAAAGCCTTAGATTTTTAGGTATGCTATGCCACAGCATTCCTATTTCCAGAGATTTATCTGAAGAGAATTGGTATGAATATGAATAAATATTTTGATATGAGCCTTTGGTTCTTACCAAGATGGCAAACCAGAAGGCCTGTCAGATCTCTCTGCCTCAAATCAGTCCTAGAGACAATAAGAATAAACGGGAAACAGACTTTGGGAATATACAATGCCGCAAAACTGTGAGAAATCAATGAAACTACAGAAGACTGTTGACTTTTCACTGTGTTGTAGTGGCTGGACACAGTGAAGGGTAAGCGACTAGAATGGGGGACACAGCACATAACTGAATATGACAGTTAACACACAAACAGAAGAAGGTGTTTTTTTAAAGTTTATTTATTTTGAGAGAGAGAGCGAGCGCATGAGAGAGCACAAGTAGGAGAGGGGCAGGGAGAGAATCCCAAGCAGGCTCCGCACTGTTAGTGCAGAGCCCAATGTGGAGTTCAAACTCACAAACCATGAGATTGCGACCTGAGTCGAAGTTGGTTGTTCAACTGACTGAGCAACCCATGCGCCCCCAGAAAGAAGGTTTAATTTTTGTTTGTAATCTTCTCTCCCATTCTATTAGGACCATTAATGCCTGCCATTTGCTAATGACTCAGACTATGGATATTTAAGTCTTAGGGGCAGAATCTAGGTAGTATAGCAAAAATCCCTGATGATGTGGCATGAAGAATTGGGATGAGCAGGTTCCTTCCCATCAGCTGTCTACAGGCACCTCCTAGTCCACCCCTTTGCTCTGAGCCCCATGGCTGGTGGACTGCCGTGTAAGGAGTTGGCCTTCTGCCGTTTTTGCTTAGGCAAGCCTTTCCCAGCCCAGTTGCCTGATGGGGTTGATACAATACATAGTGGTCAACAATGATTATTCTCTGCTGTGAGTTCATACTTCCCCTTTTCATTAAACTTGCCTACTCTGACCAAACTAAGATTTTGGTCCTTGGGCTCTTTCACTGCACATTCCACCAGACAGAATAGCTGATATTCACAGGAAAACAAGTTCTCATGGACCAAGATATGGAGGCTACTGTATTGTTTAACTTCTTTGTAGGACACACACCAAACTGGACAAAATGTATCTTCTGAAAATAAATTTTTAGAATAGATGGAGGAATAATTGGAAATAAGTATGATTAAAAAGACTTATGTAATTGGGAAATAGAACCAGGAATGAGTTAAAAGATCAGGTTGAGAAACTCCTCCAGAAGGCAACAGGAAATAATGAAGAGTAGAACTTACAAAAGCTAAAAGTTACACAAGATATAAGTAGAAGTTCCAATACCTAGATAGAAGAAATCTTAGGAGAGAAAAAATATGATTAGAAATATTTAAAGAAATAATGGAGAAAAATGGCTCAAAAATTTTGAAAAGTGAAAGATTTTACAATGGGAAGTGCTTATAGAGAGACAACCAAGAGGAATAAAGAAATCCTTATACAGGGAATATCAAAAACAAAAAGGAAATTCTACGTTCCAGAAAGGAAAAGTAGTTCACCTACAAGGAAAAAAGAATGAAATCAATATCAGATTTATGCACAGCAACATTGGATGGAAGAAAACAATAAAGTAATGTTTTAAAGTATTAAAAGATTTAATTACAAAGATGTTTACTGTGGCATTGCTTGTAATAGCAAAATATTGAAAGTGACCTGATTGTTCATACAATGACACACCATGAAGCCACTTAAAAATTATGTTGCAGAAAAATGTTTAAAAACATGAAAAGATATTTGCAATAAAAAAGTGGTTCTGTGAATAAAACAGATTGTATACATGTATACAATGATTCCAATTTTGTTTAAGTGGGAAGACTGAAAGAATATGTGCTAAAATTTTCGTTTTTTTTTTTTTAAATTCCACCATAATTAACATATAGTTTTATATTAGTTTCAGGTATACAAATAGTGATTCAGCAGTTCCATATATTCCTTGGTGCTCATCGTGACAAGTGCACTCCTTAATCCCCATCACCTATTTCATCCATTCCAATCCACCTTCCCTCTGGAAACCATCAGTTCTCTATAGTTAAGAGTCTAGTTTTTTTGGTTTGTCTTTTTTCTTTCTTTGTTCATTTGTTAAATTCCACATATGAGTGAAATCATATGGTATTTGTCTTCCTCTGATTTATTTTACTTAGCATTATAGTCTGTAGATTCACCCATGTTGTTGCAAATGGCCAGATTTTATTCTTTTTAATGGCCGAGTGATATTGTGTGTGTAACTCACAACTTCTTTATCCATTCATCTATCGTTGGACACTTGGGCTGCTTCCATAATTTGGCTGTTGTATATAATGCTGCAATACACATAGAGGTGCATATGTCTTTTTGAATTAGTGTTCTCTTATTCTTTGTATAAATACCCACTAGTGGAATTGCTGGATCATATGGTAATTTTATTTTTAATTTTTTGAAGAAACTTCAGACTGTTTTCCACAGTGGCTGCACCAGTTTACATTCCCACCAACAGTGCATGAGGGTTCTTTTTTTTTCTCAACATCCTTGCCAACACTTGTTATTTCTTGTGTTTTTGATTTTAGCCATTCTGACAAGTGTGAGGAGATATCTCATTGTGGTTTTGATTTGCATTTCGTTTCCCTGATGATTAGTGACGATGGGCATCTTTTCATGTGTCTCTTGGCCATCTGTACATCTTCTTTGAAGAAATGGCTGTTCATGTCCTCTGCCCAGTTTTAACTGGATTATTTGAGGGTTTTTTGGTGTTGATTTGTATAAGTTTTCTATGTATTTTGGATATTAACCCTTTATCAGATATGTCATTTGCAAATGTCTTCTCATCTTTAGTTTTGTTGATTATTTCCTTTGCTGTGCAGAAGTTTTTGTTTTAATGTAGTCTCAGTAGTTTATTTTTGCTTTTCTTTCCCTTGCCTCAGGAGACATCTCTAGAAAAATACTGTATGGCCAATGTCAGAGAAATTACTACCTATGCTCTTTTCTAGGATTTTTATGGTTCCAGGTCTCATATTTAGGGCCTTAATCCATTTTGAGTCAATTTATGCATATGGTGTGAGAAAGCAGTCAAGTTTCATTCTTTTGCATGTTATTGTCCAGTTTTCCCAATACCATTTGTTGAAGAGACTGTCTTTTTTCCATTTTATATTTTTGCCTCCTTTGTTGTAGATTAACTGACCATATGATTGTGGGTTTATTTCTGGGCTCTCCATTCTGTTTTATTGATTTATAGATCTGTTTTCCTGCAAGTACCATACTGTTTTGATTACTGCTTCTCTATAGTATATCTTGAAATCTGGGATTGTGATTCCTCCAGTTTTCGTATTCTTTTTCAAGATTGCCTTGGCTATTTGGGTTCTTTTGTGATTAAATACAAATTTTAAGGTTACTTATTCTAGTTCTTTGAAAAATGCTGTTGGTATTTTGATAAGGATTACATTAAATGTGTAGATTGCTTGGGGTAGTATGGACATTTTAACAATATTAATTCTTCCCATCCATGAGCATGGAATATTTTTTCCACTTTTTGTGTTGTCTTCAGTTTCTTTCATCAGTGTTTTATAGTTTTCAGAGTACAGGTTTTTTAGCTTCTTGGTTAGGTTTATTACTAGGTATTTTATGATTTTTGGTGCAATTGTAAATGGGATTATTTTCATAATTGTCTTTTCTGCTATTTTATTATTACTGTATAGAAATGCAGTAGATTTCTGTATACTGATTTTGTATCATGCAACCTTACTGAATTCATTTATCACTTCTAGTATTTTTTTGGTGGAGTATAGGGTTTTCTATAAAGTATATCATGTCATCTACAAATAGTGAGAGATTTGCTTCTTCTTTACCAATTTGGATGTCTTTTATTTCCTTTTGTTGTCTGATTGTTGTGGCTAGGACTTCCAGTACTATGTTGAATAAAAATGGTGAGAGTGGACCTCCTTGTTTTGCTCCTGACCTTAGGAGGAAAACTGAGAGTTTGATGTTGAATATGATGTTAACTGTGAGTTTTTCATACATGGCCTTTATTATGTTGAGGTATATTCCCTCTATCCCTATTTTGTTGAGAGTTTTTATCATGAATGGATGTTATACTTTGTCAAATGTTTTTTTCTGCATCTATTGTAATGATCATATGGTTTTTATCCTTTCTCTTGTTGAGGTAATGTATCCTGATGATTGATTTGTGAATATTGAACCACTGTTGCATTCCAGGAATAAATCCCACTTAATCATGGTGAATGATTTTTTTAATGTATTGTATGAGGTTTGCTAATATTTTGTTGAGGATTTTTGCATCTATGTTCATCAGAGATATTGGCCTGTAGTTTTCTTTTTTGATAGTGTCTTTATCTGTTATTAGGGTACTACTGGACTTATAGAATGAATTTGGAAGCTTTCCTTGCTCTTCCATTTTTTGGAATGATTTGAGAAGAATATGTATTAACTGTTCTTTAAATGTTTGGTAGAATTCACCTGTGAAGCCATCTGGTCCTATACTTTTGTTTCTTGGGAGTTTTTTGATTACTGACTCTATTACATTGCTAGTAATCTGTTCAAATTTTCTGTTTCTTTTTCAGTTTTGGTAGGTTATATGTTTCTAGGAATTTCTCCATTTTTTCTAGGTTGTTCGATTTGTTGGCATATAATTTTTCATAATATCTTATAATCCTTTGAATTTCTGTGTTGTTGGTTGTTATTTTTCCTCTTTAATTCCTCGTTTTGTTTATTTCAGTTCTCTCTCTCTCTCTCTGAGTCTGCCTAAAGGTTTATCAATTTTATTTATCTTTATCTTTTCAAAGATCCAGCTCCTAGTTTTATTGATCTATTCTATTGTTTTCTTTGTTTCTATTTTGTTTATTTCTGTTGTAATATTTATTATTTCCTTCTTTCTACTGATTTTGGGTTTTGTTGTTTTCTTCTTTTTCCAACCCCTTTCGGTGTACAGTCTGGTTATTTATTTGAGATTTTTCTTACATCTTGAGGTAGGTCTGTGTTGCTATGAACTTCTTTCTTAGGACAACTTTTGCTGCATCCCCAAGTTTTTGCACCACTGTGTTTCCATTATCATTTGTCCCCATGTATTTTTTTATTTCCCTTTTAATTTCTTAGTTGACTCATTCGTTGTTTACTAACATGTTATTAAACTTCTATGTATTTGTGTTTTTTCCAAAAATTTTCCTTGTGGTTGATTTCTTGTTTTGTAGCATTGTGGTTGGGAAAGATGCATGGTATGACCTTAATTTTTTTTAATTAGTTGAGACTTGTTTTGTGGCCTACCATGTGTTCTGTTCTGGAGAATGTTCCATGTGCACTTGAAAAGACTGTGTATTCTGCTGTTTTAGGATGGAATGTTCTGAATATATCTGTTAGATCCATCTGGTCCAACGTGTCATTCAAAGCCACTGTTTCCTTGTTGATTTTCTGTTTGGATGATATATCCATTGATGTAAGTGGGATGTTAAAGTTCCCTACTCTTATTGTATTACTGTTGGTTATTTCCTATATGTTTGTTATTAGCTGCTTTATGTATTTGGGTGCAGCCATGTTGGGTGCATAAATATTTACAAACATATCTTCTTGTTGGATTGTTCACTTTATGATTACATAGCATCCTTCTTTGTCTCTTGTTACAGTCTTTGTTTTAAAGTCTATTTTATATGATTTAAATATTACTACCGTGGCTTTCCCTTCACTTCCATTTGCATGATAAATTTTTATCCCTTCACTTTCAATCTGCATGTGTCTTTAGGTCTGAAATAAGTCTCTTCTAGGCACTGTATTGATGGGTGTTGCATTTTTATCCATTCCATCACCCTGTGTCTTTTGATTGGAGTGTTTAATTCATTTACATTCAAAGTAATTACTGAAAGATATGTACATATTGTCATTTTGCTACTTGTTTTATGGTTGTTTTGTAGCTTTTCTCTGTTCCTTTCTTCTTTTGCTCTCTTCTCCCAAGGTTTGCTGGCTTTCTTTAGTGATATAATTTATTTCCTTTCTTTTTATTTTTTTGCACTTCTCTTGTTTTTGATTTGTGGTTACCATTAGGTTTATACATAACATCTTCTGCCTATAGCAGTCTATATTAAGTTGATGGTCCCATTCTTTACTCCTCCCCTGCCCTTCTTCATGTTTTAGGTATATGTTGTCATACTTTATATCCTTTTACTTTGTGTGTCCCTTGATTGATTTTTATAGATATACTTATTTTTACTGCTTTTATGTTTCTTACTTTCTTATTCTTTCTTATGGTCTTTCTTTTCCATTCAAAGAATCTCCTTTAATATTTTTCATAGGACGCATTTAATGGTGCTGAATTCCTTTAACTTCTGTTGGTCTGGGAAACTCTTTATCTTTTCTTCTATTCTGAATGATAGCCTCGCTGGATAGAGTATTCTTGGTTGCAGATTTTTTCTTTTAGCACTTTGACTATATCATGCTACTCCCTCTGGTCTGTAAATTTTCTGCTAAAAAATCAGCTGATAGCCTTATGGATTCCTTATATGTAAATGTTTCCTCTTTCTGTTTTTAAAATTCTCTCTTTATCACTACCTTTTGCCATTTTAATTACTGTATGTCTTGATATTACTGTATGATTGACTTCCTTGGGTTGATTTTATTGGGGGACCTCTGTCCAGATCTGGATATCTGGTTCCTTCCCCAGATTCAGGAAGTTTTCAGCTATTATTTCTTCAAACAAGTTTTCTGCCCCCTTTTCTGTTTCTTCTCCTTCTGGGATCTCTATAATGCTTGATGGTGTCACTGAGTTCCCTGTATCCGTTTACATTTATTATTATTGTTATTATTTCCTCTGGTGTTCAGCTTGATTGCTTTCTGTTATGCGGTTCTCCAAGTCACAGATCTGTTCTTCTGCTTTCTCTAGTATTTGGTCCTTCTAGTGTATTTTTAATTTCAGTTATGGAGGTCTTCATCTCTGATTGGTTTTCTATCTCACTGGGGTCTTGCACTCTTTTCTCAAGTCCAGTGAGTGTGTTTATGACTGTTTCTTTAAATTCTCTATCAGGCATGTTACTTAACTCTGTCATTTATCTCTCTCACTCAAAATCTCAGGATTTTGTCTTGTTTTGTCATTTGGTACATTTTCCTCTGTCTCCTCATTTTGTCTAACTCTCTGTGTCTGCTTCTGTGTTAGGAATGTCAGCTATGTCTCCTGCTCTTCAAATCAATGGGCTTGTGAAGAAGAGGTCCTATAGTGTCTTGTAGTGTAGTGTCCTCAGTTCACCAGAACCTGGCACTTCAAGGGTGTCTCCTATGTGTGTGCATGTTCCCTACTTTTGTGGCTGAGCCATGTTTCCCTTTAGTCCAGTCATCTGCAATGGCTCTCTTTGCCTATTGTGGGCAGGATTTGGTCCCTCTGTTATTAATGAGCCAGTCTGAGGCCACTTTGGGCTTGAGTTGAGTCAGACTAGGCATTTGCCAGAGTTGTGGTAGCATGATATGCAGGATGCTTTCCCTATGTTGTCCCCTGAGAAGCTCTGTTGGTGTCTGGGGCCTGCAGTCAGACCACATGTCTTCCCCTAGCCCACTTCTGGGGCCACAGTTGGAGTAGTGTATGTGATTATCTTTCCCTTTCCCCAGGGCAGGAGTCACATTGGAGTGGTGATGGTCCCTTTTTGGGCTGCTTGCACACTTTGCCAGGCTTGTGCCACCACTTTGGATGGGCTCTGGCCAAAGACCAGAGGGCGTATTAGATGAGGCAAGTCTGCCAGAGAATGCAGGGGTGGGGTGCACAGTGTTAACGATATTTGTGGGATCTAGAGCCACTTTAGAAAACTCCTGCCACAGGAATAGAGGGAGGAAGTCCACAGGAGAATGTGGGGGTGGGCACACTGTGCCAGCAAGATTTGAACATGTCTGCTGCAGGAGGAGACCTATAATGGAGGCCTGGCTGGAGGGATTGTGTCAATCGGAGAATATGGGGGGAATGCACTATTAACAAGGTAGGTGGTAAGTGTCGCACTGTGCTGGTTCCTGCAAGTGTCCATGTGTTTTAGCTGCGGGATGGGAGGGAAATGGCACCAGCCATCTACTTTTTCTTGAAGAAGTGTCCTAAAGATCCCTGCCCCATCATCATAGCTCTGAGATTAGTAAATAAATCTTCTTCTCACGTACCCCAGGCATTTTCTAAACTGCTGCTTCTATGCTGTATCTCTGCAAGGCTGTTTGTTGTTCTCTCTCATTAAGGGCAGGAACTCAGTTTCCCATCACCCTCTTGACTCTCCCAGAGCTGACCCCTCTGGTTTTCAAACCCAGCTGTTATGGGCATTTGTCTTTTCCATGTGGGTTCCCTATGCCTGGGGTGCTTGGTGTGAGGGTCTATTTTTGTTGTCTCTTCAGGCCTGTGATATCTCTCCCTTCCATGAACAGTCACATGGGTCCATTTAGGTCCTGTGTCTCTGCCCTTCCTACCCATGAGGCCTCTTCTCTCCATTTGGCTGTGGAGAATCTGTTCTGCCAATTTTCAGTCATATTCTGGGTAATTTACACTGGTGTGGGTGTTATCTCATTCTATCTGTGGGAGTGGGTGAGCTTAGGATCTTATTCTGACATCTTCTCTGGAGGTCAAAAATTTTATTTTTTATTTCTGAGAGTGAGATAGGACAAGAGATAATATTATTTCCTTTTTGTTTTTTTTAAACTATATACATTTTTTTCCTGATGTGCTTTTACTACTTTAAGAGGAAAAAAAATGGTACTTAACTATTGGTTTAAATTTGATAGAACTCTGTGACGAGATACTAATTGAGAGCAATTTTAGTCAGACTTTAGACACTTGGAAGGTGCTGCACCAGTCCTGGTGAGATGTGACCAGGCTTGAGTTAAGTAAGACAGTGGCAAAGGGGATGGATCCAGCAGGTTCTATTGGATTGACACTCAGGAAAAGTGAACAGGAATTGGTTAGCAATTAGATAGGGGACATGTCAAGGATGACTCTGAAGTTTCTAGCTCTCTGATATTTTACTTATCAGCTCCTAAATTTAGGTCTGAAATAACTATTATATATGCCCTTCTAAAGAAATGTTGTGATACAAAAGGCAGATATTTATACTGCATTTCCAGCAGCTCCTCTATGAAAGCACTTTTGAAGCTGATTTGTATGTACACGTACATTGTGAACTACAGATATCTTATTTTCAAGAAAAACATGTTCTACAAACTCTTTCCCCACCTGTGTCATTAAGCAAAAGCAATTGCTTTATTCACCACTAACCTCTGTCTGAGTTCTTTTGAATGCAGGTTCAAAGGCACATTCCATGAATATATCTTTTTTCCCATGTGTGTTGAAACCTGCTGGCAAATATTTCATACCCCTATGGAAAACTGGGCCAAGTACATGAATAGACAATTTACAATAGAAACACAACAAATGACAAGTATCCATAAGAAAAAAATGTTCTGTTACCTAAGTAATGAAAATTAAACCTAGTTTCAAAATAGCAAAAATAATCTCCTTAAAAAAATCTCTTAAAAAGATAATGTGCATTAGTTTCATGATGTTGGTGAGAAAAACATTTCCTTACATGGCTAGTACACTTTCTGGAAAAATTCACTACATGAGAAAATTAGGCATACAGTTAAAGATTAGTTAATTAATGTCTAAAATGGGCAATAATATGATAATGGCTAAATAAATTCTATATCTACTAAAGGCACATTTTCCAAAAAAATGTTTAATGACAGGATAATAATATTCATGCTACATAAGTGACAAACTTTATATGTCACAGAATTTCTATTTTTATCTATTTTTGTTTATTTAAAAAAATTATGTTTATTTATTTTTGAGAGAGAGAGAGAGTGTCAAGCAGGGAGGGGTAGAGAGAGAAGGAGACACAGAATCCAAAGAAGGCTTCAGCTTCTGAGCTGTTAGCACAGGACCCAGTGTGGGGCTCAAACTCAACAATGGTAGATCATGACCTGAGCAGAAGTCAGATGCTTAACTGAGCCACCCAGGTGCCCCGAGAATTCTTATTTTTAAAGAATTTATTTGTGCATTAAAAAAAAGGGGAGATGGAAAAAATAATCTGAAATATTGAGTATTTCAATATTCAAATAATCAGTATTAAGTATTTCAGTTATTGAGTGTCCCTAAATGGTGGTATTATTGACAATTTTTACTATCATTATTCTGCTTTTTTAAGTTTCTAAAATGAAGCACAAATATTTTTAAATCAGACAATTATTAAAAACAATCTATTTCTAATATAATTTCAGTTATGTTGAATATTCTTTTAAATTCATCTGGCATTTTTTTTCTTTGTATACATAGTACATACATAAATAGATAACAGGCACAGAAACCAAAATCAGTTCAGTAATTTGGGAAAATTAGCACATGGCTATAGACATGTTTATTTAAGTACAGTGTTGTCTAGGAATTGCTCACCATTTAGTCAGAATTTACTGAAAGGCATAAATTCATAGCATATCAGAGATGGAAGGGACTGAGAAGTGATATAGTACAAACCCTCATTTTGTAAGTGGGTTTTGTGAAAATTTACTTTCGTGAGACACTGGGAAGCCATTGAAGGCTTTCAAATGCAATAGTGAGATCATTAGATAATTTTGGTAATAATGTGGATAGTTGATTGGTGAGGTAATAGTTGAGGGACAGGATATCCAGATAGAAGGCTACTTTAATAATGCAGGGAGGAAGTAATAAACCCTGAATTGGGAAAGTAAACGTGGAGCTGGAGAGCAGATGGGTTTGGGAATGTATTTAGGAAGTAGAATTGACATGTTAGAGTCAGATTAATTATCATGAAAAAGAGAAGAGTTAAATATAACTGGGTTTTGTAGGTTAGGGAAGGCAGTGCCATTGCCTGCGATAAGCTATCAAATGCTTGTCCCCAATGTCACCACATACTGGGCTTTTAATAAATATCAACTCATTGACTAATTAGGCTACATTTATGTCTTTTTTAAAGGAACCTGAGTATGAATTAATAGGTATTTACTTTTAGCTTTGTGCAGTTTTGAGAAATATTAGAGGAGACCTATAAATCAGTCACAGGACACGTGCACTGAGCTTTAAAGATGCATTAATAAAATTTACGCCAATATGTTCTGTGCCACTTTCGTCTAGGCCATCATTTTCATAGCAACAACACCAAAAGCAAGTCCTGGAGAAATAAGACTATTTTTAAGTTTTCTACTTTATATCAATTAGAAACTAATTTGAAATGTTTTAGTGTAAAGGTAGAAGATATTTCTGGTCCAGTCACCAGTTTTAATTAGTTGTTTTTAAAGCAATATATTTTCTTCCTTTCTTTGGGCTCCATATGTTCTTCTCCACTGAGATGTGGATTTATACCCTCACAGAGGCACAGTAAACAGGCATATTCATAGAGTGTGCTTTCTTGCAGGCATGTCCTGTTGACAGCCCCATGCATGTTAGAATGATCTTAGGAAAAGAAGATTAAAAAGTAGGAGACGTAAGAGTCCATTATTCTGTTTTACTGAAGCAGAGATTCAGCTACACGTTAGAACAATCTCGAAAGTATTAGACCACAGCCATCTACCTACTGCTTCTGCCACATCCTTACCAGGTGGTCAAGTCCTTGTTTGAAAATCCCACAAAAGTCCTATCTGCTCCGTAAACATACTGTAAAAGCTGATCTTTTAACAAGTTGAAATTTGTCTTCTCGTAGCTTAATATTTATTGATCTTAGTACAATGAAGCCAAGTTCCCATTATGCATACCAGCTCTTTAACTGTTCTTTAACTGGTCCTTCTTAGTGATTTCTTCTTCATTCCCTTCACTTGCTCTTAATGTGCTTTAATCTTTTCATTATCCTGATTGCTCTGTTCTGAACATGCACTAGTTTTATCCATATCCCTATTTTTTGAAGTAAATTTATGTTTTAATTATGAAAATAAAAGCCTTATTAATACAATTCCTAAATTTGATAAATGACTATGTAAAACACATTTTTAAGAAAGGCCTTCTTATTGATCTCGTGGCTCCATTGTGTTTGTATTTATTTAATTGAATTTCCAATCAGCCACTGGAGTTGTCTGTCTAAACTGCATTTCCAACTGCATGGGTTAAGGTCCCCAGATAAGCAACGTCAAATAGAATTATAAGTGCAAGAGAGCTATTAGAGGTATTTCCTGTCAAGTTGAAGTGGAGGGTGCTGGAGAAGGCAGTGAGAGCCTTCAGACTGAGAAGCAGGACTGACACTTGTGAAAGGAAGGGGGAACAGAAGGTGGGAAGTGAATAGGAGAAGTCTTAGGCTTTATGCTGCAAAAAAACAAACAAAATAAACAGAATACATACAGTGTAGTAAAAGTCTTGCTAATCTCAGGTTTCTACTTCCATAAAACAAAATGACAAAATATTTGGAATAATATCTACAGTGTTCTAGGGCAAAAAAAATAAAATAAAATAAACTATTTGAACTAAGAATTAGTCAAAGATATATGTATTACTCAGGATTCATTTGGGAAAACAAAAATTCACTATAGATACATCCGATGAAGGGGATTTTATATAAAGAATTATTTATGAGTGTTGGAAGGGCTGGGATAGCTAACAGAAGGAAAGACGGTTTGAAGACCAAAGATATGAAAGGGTGATACTGAGAGAGTGGGAGCTGGAGTCAAAAAGCCTGTCTTTCCTGCTGCCTGTTGGAAATGCTGTTGCACTTGGGCCAAAGGAGTGCTGCTGAAGGAGTGCTACCTGGACCAAGGCTAAAGCCAAGGAAAAGAGGCTACCTGTGCCCAGTCTGCTTGAGTCTAGAATCATCCCATCCCTGCTGTTACCCATCTATAGCTACTGATGGCAATTGCCAACAACTGCCAGTATTGGAGCCAGAGGAAGAAACTTGCCCTTTTCTGCTGTCTTATCTCCCACTAGTATCTTCCATTAGTAGCACTCATTAGGAAGACAGCTGGCAAGAAGACTGAGAAATGTAGCTTGCAGACATCTAGCCTTTCTTAATGTACAGAAAAAGCACAGAAGGATGGGAAGAGGGGCTGAGGGCAAATAGGCAAATTATTGGCACAGTAGAAGGCCAGCATACTGGAAGTTATATTATAAATTACAAGTGACAATTTAGACTACATGAAAATACTTTTTTTGTATCATAGTAAGATTTTTTCCCTATAATTTTAATTTTTTTAAATAATGCGATTGTTTTGAGCTTTAGCATATGAATTTGATATATTTTTTTAAAGAACTGATATCTTTTAAAAGAACTTTGCTTGTGGTGTACAAAAGATGCAAATCACAAACGCACACAAATTTATCTTTAATTCCCTTATTGCCTTCATCAATAATTGCTTTGCTTTGTCTAAGCAGAAACATAAATCACTATTTCCAAAGGAGGTCCTGGTCACTTGGGCTGGGTTGGAGGATGGAAATGAGTGAATCATGGGCTACAAAGCTTGTAGATCTTGGAAGATGTATCAAAGGAATAGCAGGTTCCTCTATCCTGAGTAACACCCTATTGGTCTCACCTCTGTTTGCATGGTTGTGACAGACAGTTCCTTGAACCTTTCATCCATCACATGCTGACGGTGACTTGCTCAAAGAAAGACGTGGAGACTCCATGTCCTTCACTTTCTTCCTAGGTATCTCTCACTTTTTCAGAAGCTCATAGGAGTAACCCGCCTGTAAAACCAAGAGATATCAGAGTTAATGCCCTCAAGGGTATCTCCTGATCAATAGGAAACAGGGCTGATATATAGATCATTCTGGTACGTCCTCTGTAAAGGTATTGTGAGTTATTTTCTGTGCTCCTCTGAAAGTTCTGTTTGGAACGGAGCCCCATTTATCCTTCATGGAGGGCAGGACAAACATTACACTCTTATATTGTTTTTTCCCTCCTTTTTTTTGTTTCCCCTCCCTCATCTGTCCCTACTCTCTGAGATTACCTCATAAATGAACTATTTACACAGAGGTCATTGTTTTAGATTTGGCTTTCTGGGGAAACCCAAAGGTAAGTTACAGAGCAATTCATAATAGACACCCAGGTAAGCAGCATTTTGAAGCATGTGGGCAAAGGATAAAATGCCAATTAGACATTAAATATAAAACAAAAGGCATTGGTAGATTTGGAATAGGGCAGAGAAAATGGGACCCAACAGAACCTTTCTAGGTTTCCTGCACCTTTCATATCAGAAGCAAGAGAGCTGCTAATGGGCTTCAGAAAACTGCTATTTTCTTTTTTTTTTTTGCCTCCTTACTACTCTTCCACCTACAAAAGTCTTGAGTGACTATTCTGTAACTAAAAGCAATAACACATGTACACTCCATCTACCTATAAACGTATGTAATATATGTACACACTATTTTTGTTATATATAGTTCATACATATATGCATGTATATTCTTTATTGTAGGCTACTTTTACAGTTAATATTTCACTTAGTGGATTTCAATATACTACTTTGAATTTTTAGCCTCACCTATTTTTTTCTCCATGGTGGTTGTCCTCTATGACTTTATTTGATTTTTAAATAACCAGTGAGGTTTTTTAAAAATTTTTTTTTAATGTTCATTTATTTTTGAGACAGAGACAGAGCATGAATGGGGGAGGGTCAGAGAGAGAGGGAGGCATAAAATCTGAAGCAGGTTCCAGGCTCTGAGCTGTCAGCACAGAGCCCGATGTGGGGCTCGAACTCACGGACCGCAAGATCATGACCTGAGCTAAAGTTGGGTGCTCAACCGACTGAGCCACCCAGGTGCCCCGAAGTGAGTTTTTTTTTTTAATGTCCATTTATTTTTGAGAGAGAGAGAGAGGGAGAGAGAGGGAGAGTGTGAGCAGGGAAGGAGCAGAGAAAGAGAGACAGACACAGAGTCTGAAGCAGGCTCTAGGCTCTGAGCTGGCAGCACAGAGCCCAACGCGGGCTCCAACTCACAACAGTGAGATCATGACCTGAGCTGAAGTCAGACACTTACCCAACTGAGCCACCCAGGCGCCCCACCAGTAAGTTTTTTTTTAACTGCTTTGTTTTCTTTCCTGACCTCTAATTTTGAGAAAATGTCTAAGATCTCCAAAGCACTTTTTTAAGCAATTTTTATGAGCTATAATTTCTTAGACTTTGAAAAAACTTGAGATTTGTTTCTGTTACTTTTGTGTACAAAAAGCAGGTTATTAGTGCAATCTTAGAGTCATAAAACATTTTTTTTAGCCATAGTGCTTTTTTTTTTAAATAGCATTTGTTGCAGAGGAGAACCTGAGAGCAACTTGATTTTAATTGTGTGGTTGAATATATATTTGGCTCTTACACCACCACCGTTCTCTCTCAATCCTGGGTTGGGTTTATTTTTTAATTAAAAATTAGATAGTTCATTCCATAGATAGTACATATACAATATTTATTTATCAGGCAGGATTTCAGGTGGTGGGGGATACAGCAGTGAATTAAAAAAAAAAATCCAGCTTTCCTAGAGCTTAACCTGTAATAGAGTGAAAAAAAGCAATATAAGATATGTAAATATATGTAATATAATCTAACATAAATGCTAATGATACACTTATTAAATTTAAATATATTATCAGGATATTCTGAAGTATAAGTCTCCTCTCACTGATCTACCTTTAATGCCACTTTTCATTTTAACTCTAAAGTCTTTTATAAAGTCTGGAAACCCTAATCCTTTAGTCTCTCTCTCTAATTTTAAATTTCTTTTCACTTTTTCTTCATTTTACAAAAAGTTTTTAAGAATGTCCTTTGAGTTATTTATTTTATTTTCTGCAGTATCAATTAGTGACTCCCAGATTCCAGTGGTGGTTTAATCTGTTATGTATTCATTCTCATATCATCTTAAAGTCATCTTTTTAAATAAATTTTGTTCATCCATTCAAAAGATACTTGAATTTATTTTGTGCCAGTTGCTAGAGAATGCTGAGATAAAAATACTCTGAATAATATACTCTTATAGTGACAACAGGAAGCAAAAAAAAAAGAAAGAAAGAAAGCAATTTTCCTTTTCTGTAATGGTCTACATCTAATTGTGGGAAGAATTTGCACTTCTGTACTGGACAGTTCTTTTTTATGGGTTATCTATTGGCATTTTGTGTTTACTTAACTTTGAACAAAAGATTTCTATTTAGTCTACAGGTTTGAGGATAGCCAGGATGGAGGGAGTAGACTCAGTTCATAACAGACCAAGATCCTGGCAGGCAACCCACCTGCTCATTGACACTGGAGGGCCCCTGAATTCATAAAGGGATGAGTTCCTGGCTTCACTAAATTATATTTATGTATTCATTTGTCCATATCTTTTAGTTATGTATTTGTTCATCCAACCAATTTTTGCCGTGGAGTCCAATTTGAAGAACACGAGAAAGAGTTGTTAAAGATTTATCAAGTTGCTTGTGGCGCTTTGAAGCATATGGACCATGGGAACTGGTGGAAACATAGGCAGAACATGTTGCTTGTGTTTTTACCTTTAAAATAGATATTTTCTTAAGGAAGTTTGTGATGCTGGCACACCCTGAATTTGTGGCTCAGTCTACATGAAGAAATGGTCTAAGTGAGGAAGAAATGAAGTGAGAAAAATGGAGAAGTCTCTGAATAGAAATCAGTTCTTAGTCCTGACCCATTGGAAAAGAATTTCAAAAGCATTTCTTCCAGAATCAAAATACTGATTTCTCATTTCATAGTGGAATTACATTGAATATAATTTATTTGTCAGGTAGTTTCATAATTATATTAATGTTCTATTGCTTATTGGCTCTCCAAATCTTTACATGAGAAATTTCCCAGTCTATTAGTTTGGAACTCCAAAATATTATTCATCACTTTATTATAAAAAATAACAAAGTAAAATTGAGACTTTGTAGTAAACAGTAAACTTTGCTGTATGTTTGAAATTAACATTTTACTATACTTGGTTTATCACATATAAAGTCATTTGTCATCCCTTCATTCATTAACCCATCTTACTTTTTTATAATTGCAGAATTCCTTTTCTCCCTAAATACGTTAGCATTCATAACATTAACTAGGATTTAATATTTTTGCAGTTGTTAATGTAAAACTCACATACAATGAAATGCACAAATTTAAGTGTACATTTGGTGGGTTTTAACAAATGTCGTATAACTCAAGCCTCTGTCAAGATATGGAGCATTACCATCACAAAGTTCTTTCATGGGTTTCTCTGTCAGTTTCTCCCCTGGGCCTGTAGTTTTGTGTGGTTTTTTTGTTGTTCTTGTTGTTTTGGTGTGTGTGTGTGTGTGTGTGTGTGTGTGTGTGTGTGTGTGTGTGTGAAGTCTTTTGATGGCTGATTTAATTTATTAAACATAGGCTATGTCATATTTTCAGTTTCATTTAATCAGTTTGTTAAACTGTCCCGCTCTCCCCAGGATTTATCTATTTCATATATGTTGTCAATAATTTTTTTGACATAGAACTGATCATAACATTGTTTTATAATCCTTTTTAATGTCTGTGTGATCAGTAGTGATGATAATTTTTCATTCCTCTTATTTGTAATTTTGTGTTCTTTATGTTTTTTCTTGATCAGTCTAGCTAGAAAATTTTTATTTTGCTGAGCTTCTCAAAAAACAACTTTGGCTTTATTAACTTCTCTGTTGTATGTTTTAATATTTCATTAATATCTGCTGTTATTTTTTTTTAATTTTTTAAAAATTTATGTCCAAATTAGTTAGCATATAGTACAACAATGATTTCAGGAGTAGATTCCTTAGTGCCCCTTACCCATTTAGCCCATCCCCCCTCCCACACCCCCTCTAGTAACCCTCTGTTTGTTCTCCATATTTATGGAGTCTCTTCTGTTTTGTCCCCCTCCCTGTTTTTATATTATTTTTGCTTCCCTTCCCTTATGTTCATCTGGTTTGTCTCTTAAAGTCCTCATATGAGTGAAGTCATATGATATTTGTCTTTCTCTGACTGACTAATTTCGCTTAGCATAATACCCTCCAGTTCCATCCACATAGTTGCAAATGGCAAGATTTCATTCTTTTTGATTGCTGAGTAATACTCCATTGTATGTATATACCACATCTTTTTTTTTTAATTTTTTTTAACGTTTATTTATTTTTGAGACAGAGAGAGACAGAGCATGAACGGGAGAGGGTCAGAGAGAGGGAGACACAGAATCTGAAACAGGCTCCAGACTCTGAGCTGTCAGCACAGAGCCTGATGCGGGGCTCGAACTCACGGACTGCGAAATCATGACCTGAGCTGAAGTCGGCCGCTTAACTGACTGAGCCACCCAGGTGCCCCGAATACCACATCTTCTTTATCCATTCATCCATTGATGGACATTTGGTCTCTTTCCATACTTTGGCTATTGTTGATAGTGCTGCTATAAACATAGGGGTGCATGTGTCCTTAGAAACAGCACACCTGTATCCCTTGGATAAATACCTAGTAGTGCAATTGCTGGGTCGTAGGGTAGTTCTATTTTTAGATTTTTGAGGAACCTCCATACTGCTTTCCAGATTGGCTGCATCAGTTTGCATTCCCACCAACGATGCAAAAGAGATCCTATTTCTTTGCATCCTTGCCAACATCTGTTGTTGCCTGGGTTGTTAATGTTAGCCATTCTGACAGGTGTAAGGTGGTATCTCCTTGTGGTTTTGATTTGTATTTCCCCGATGATGAGTGATGTTGAGAATTTTTTCATGTGTCAGTTGGCCATCTGGATGTCTTCTTTGGAGAAGTGTCCATTCATGTCTTTTGCCCATTTCTTCACTGGATTATTTGTTTTTTTGGGTGTTGAATTGGATAAGTTCTTTATAGATTTTGGATACTAACCCTTTATCTGATATGTGGTTTGCAAATATCTTCTCCCATTCTGTTGGCTGCCTTTTAGTTTTGCTGATTGTTTTCTTCACTGTGCACAAGGTCCCTGTAGTTCATTTTTGCTTTTGTTTCACTTGCCTCCAGAGACATGTTGAGTAAGAAGTTGCTGTGGCTAAGATCAAAGAGGTTTTTGCCTGCTTTCTCCTCGAGGATTTTGATGACTTCCTGTCTTACATTTAGGTCTTTCATCAATTTTGAGTTTATTTTTGTGTATGGTGTAAAAAAGTGGTCCAGGTTCATTCTTCTGCGTGTCGTTGTCCAGTTTTGCCAGCACCACTTGCTGAAGAGGCTGTCTTTATTCCATTGGATATTCTTTCCTGCATTGTCAAAGATTAGTTGGCCGTATGTTTCTGGGTCCATTTATGGGTTCTATATTCTGTTTCATTGATCTGAGTGTCTGTTCTTGTGCCAGTAGCATACTGTCTTGATGATTACAGCTCTGCAGTACAGCTTGAAGTCCGGAATTGTGATGCCTCCTGCTTTGGTATTCTTTTTCAAGATTGCTTTGGCTATTCGGGACCTTTTCTGGTTCCATACAAATTTTAGGATTATTTGTTCTAGCTCTGTGAAGAATAACATGCTGGTGTTATTTTGATAGGGATTGTATTGAATATGTAGATTGCTTTGTGTAGTATCAACATTTTAACAATATTTGTTCTTCCTATCCAGGAGCATGGAATCTTTTCCCATTTTTTTGTGTCTTCTTCAATTTCTTTCATAAGCTTTCTATGGTTTTCAGTGTATAGATTTTTCACCTCTTTGGTTAGATTTGTTCCTAGGTATTTTATGGTTTTTGGTGCAATTGTAAATGGGATCAATTCCTCTTTCTGTTGCTTCATTGTTGGTGTATAGGAATTTTCCTTCATTTTACTTCATTTTACTTACTTTGCTTTTATTTTCTCCTTCTTTGTGTAGCTTCTTTTTTTTAAATGTTTGTTTACTTTTGGGAGAGAGACAGTACGAGTGGGGGAGGGGCAGAGAGAGAGAAGGAGACACAGAATCTCAAGCAGGCTCCAGGCTCAGAGCTGTCAGCAAAGAGCCTGACTCGGGACTAGAACTCAGGAACTGCGAGATCATGACCTAAGCCAAAGTCGGATGCTTAACCTACTGAGCCACCCAGGCGCCCCGTCTTTTTCTGGCTTCCTAAGGAGGACTCATGCTGTTGACTTTAGACCTCTTTCTTTTCAAATATAAGCATGTAAAGTTATAAATTTTCCCTCAGGTGTTGCTTTAGCTGTATCCCATGCATTTTGACATGTTGAATTTTCATCATTGTTCAGTTTGGCATATTGTTTAATTTCCCTTGTTATTTCTTTTTTGATTCATGGATTGTTTAGAAGTCTGTTGTTTAAATTCCAAATACTTGATTTTTTCCCTAAATATCTTATTTTTATGGCTAATTTAATTTCATTGTGATCAGAGAACATCCTTTGTACGATTTCAGTTATGTTAAGTATATTTTATGGCCTGATTTGTGATGCATTATATGGTTATCATATTGAATGTATAATTTGTGCTTGAAAAAAAGTGTTTATTCTCTTATTGTTAGATTTGATGTTCTATACCTATTCACTAGACTAAGATGTTGAACATATTGTTTAGATCATCTCTATCCTTTATTGAATTTTTGTCTATCAATTACTAAAAGATCATTTTTTAAAATTTCCCACAATGTTTTTGGAATTGTATATTTCTCCCTTTAAATGTGTTTATTTCTGTTTCATGTATGTTAAAGTCCTTTTAGTAGGATTGCATACACTAATGATTGTTATTTATTCCTGATAATTTGATTTTATCATTATGAAATTTCTTTATTTTTGGTAGTACTTTTTGTCTTCAAATTATTTTATCTAATGTTAGTTAAACTAGTCTTATAATGCTTACTGTTTACATGGTATATCTTTTCCATTCATTTACTTTCAACCTATCTATATCTTTTTTTTTTTTTCAGTTTATTTATTTATTTTGAGAGAGAGAACGTGCAAGCAGAGGAAGAGCGAAGAGAAAGGGAGAGAGAGAATCTCAAGCAGGCTCCACATTGCCAGCGCAGAGTCTCACATGGGCCTCCAACTCAGGAACTGTGAGATCATGCCTTGAGTTGCGATCAAAAGTCAGATGCTTAACCAACTGAGGGTACCCCCTCGACCTATTTGTATCTCTATATTTAAAGTGAATTTCTTGAAGATAACAAATAGCCGAGTCTTAATTTTTTATTTATTTTGATAATCTCTGTCTGTCTGTCTGTATGTATGTATGTATGTATTTATTTATTTATTTATTTATTTATTGAGAGTGAGAGAGGGAGAACACACTCAAGTTGGAGAAGGACAGAAGAAGGGAAAGAATCCCAAGCAGGCTCTACACTTAGCATGGAGCCTGACACAGGAGCTTGATTTCATGACTGACCTGAGTCAAAATCAAGTGTTAGATGCTTAACCAACTGAGTCACCCAGGCTCCCTGGTCTCTGACTTTTAATAGGAGAGTTTCATCATTTGTATTTAACACAATTATTGATAGGGTTAGATTTAGTTTTCCTGTTTTATAATGTGTTTTCCATTTATCTCCTCTGTGTTTCGTTCCTCTGTTTCTATATTTCTGTCTTCTTTTGGGGTTTTGAATATTTTCAGAATTCTATTTTAACGTACCTATTGTTTTTTTAATATACCTCTTTGTGTTTTTTTAGTAGTTGCTCTAGGGATTAAAACATACATCTTTAAGTTTTCATAGTGAGCTTAGAGTTAACCTTGTGCCATTTCACATAAAATGCAGAATCTTGCACTTATGTAAATCCATATAATGCCCCTCACTTTATTCTGTCATGGACATATGTTTTACTTCTATACTCATTATAAACCCCATGAGACAGTATTATAATTTTTACTTTAAATAGTCATATGAAACTTAAATAAATTTAAAGGGAAAGAGAATATTCAAATGACTAATTAAACTTCTTATATTTGCCATTTTCAGTACTCTTCATTCTTCCTGAGAATATGAGTTTCCAGTTGGTATAATTTTTCTTCAGCCTCAGAACTTCCTTTGGCAATTCTTCTAATTTATGTCCAATTTATCCTCTAAATTCTCTTATATTCTATCTGAAAATATATTTTCCCTAAATTCTAGAAGGATAATATTGATGGACATAGAATGCTTGATTGACAGTTTTACTTGATATTGCTTTCTTCACCTTAATGATATTTATTTACACTGCCTTCTGGGTTTTGTAGTTTCTGAAAAGTAGGTAATGTAATGATTTATTTTTCCCTCCTTATGTAACGTCTTGTTTTTCTTTAACTTCTTTTGAAATTTTTCTTTGGTTTTGTGCAGTTTTATCTTGACATTTCTAGGTGTGGTTCTCTTCCTATTTTTTCCTGCTTGGGGATTGCTAAGTTTCTTAAATCTTTAAATTTATGTCTTTCACTTAAACTTTGAAAAACATTCAGCCATTATTTTTTCAAAATATGTTCTGTTCTATTTTTTCTCTTTTCTTCTGAGACTCCAATTACACAAATAAATAGATCTCTTGATATTTCATAAACCAATAAAGCACTGTTAATTTATTTTTAAATGTTTTTTATTTCCCATAGATTGGATAATTACTATTGACCTCCCTTCAAGTTTACTGAATATTTTTTCTGTCTTCTCCATTCTCCTGTTAAACCCATACATTTTATCTATCAAATATTTGTAAGTTAGATATTTTCAACTCTATAATTGCCCTTTTTTGAATGATTATTTTGCTGGATATAGAATTCTTGATTTACATTATTTTTCTTTCAGCATTTTTGAGTATATTATCACACAGGCTCCTGCCCTTATTTTCTATTAAGTAAATTGTACCTCTTAGTAAAGACTTTTTGTACATGATGATTTGTTTTTTTTTTTTTTCTCTCTCTCCCTTACTGCTTTCAAGATTCTCTCTTTGCCTTATGAAAGTTTGACTACAATATGGATGGGTCTAGGTGTAGCTTTCTTTAGTTTATCCTATTAGGAGTGTTTTGAGATTCTTGGATGTGTAGGTTAATGCTGTTCATCAAATTTGGGAATTTTCAGCTATTCTTCAAATATTCTTTCTGCCCCTTTCTCTCTTTCTTCTTTTTGCGGATTCCCATTATACATATGTTGATATACTTGATGGTATACCACTGGTCTCTGAATCTCTGATCAGTTAAAACAATTTTTTTTCTTTCAACTGAATAATTTCAACTGAACTGCCTTCAGGTTTGCTTATTTTTCTTCTATTGGCTCTTATGTTTTCCCCTATAGTGAATGTTTCATTTTAGTTATCATATCTGTCATCTCCATTATTTTTACTTAGTTTCATTTTATAAGTTTAATCTTTTATTCATATATTCTATTTGGTATGGTATTATCCTACTTCTCTTTAGTTTTTTAAATGTAATTTTATTTTATTATTTGAACATATATATGATATCTGATTCAAAATTTTTGTCTTGTAAGTACAGTATCTGGGCTCCTCAAGAACAGTTCTTATTGTCTGTTTTCTTTCTTATGTTTTAGATGTATTTTTCTGCTTCTTCATGAGTCTTATAATTTTTTTGTTGAAACTTGGACATTTTAGATAATATAGCATGGTAACTCTGGGTATAAATCTCTGCTTCCTCCCCCAGACCTTGTTGTTATTATTGTTGCTGTTTACCTGTCAGTAAAAAATTCTGTAATATCTGTATTCAGTGTTTTGTGCAGCCACTGAAGTCTCATCTCTGCTTAGCTATCTTAGTGGTCAGATAATGATTGCACAGAGATTTGCTTAAATTTCTTGAACCAGTAAGTCTCTCACTCTCTGCCAAAGGATGTAATGTGTGGGTTGGAATAGGCTTTCAGTGCTTCATTAATTTACAGTTGTGCCTTAATCTTCACTTCTTGCTTACACAGAGCCTCATGGTCAGCTATGGATAGAGATTAAAGCCTTTTCACGTCTTTTTGTGTCATATTCACAGCACTGCACATGCAGATAGTCTTCTAGATTCCCAAAAACTTGTTAGATCTTTTCAAAACCCCCTATCGAGATCTCATTCCACTTATTTTCCTGACTTTTTTTTTTTGACACTTAATTACCCCAACTGGCACTGATGCCCTAGATAAGCTATGATCTTAAGCAACTGCCTCTAACTTTTTTTTTTTGGCAAATGCACTGTAGATACTGCTTTCCTTGTCCAGTGAGCTCTGAGTCAGTTGAAATAATGTCAAACTATCAGAATGGGATTTCCCCAAGGAATTCCAAGGTGGGTCAAATAATAAAAATTCTTTAGGGTTAGATTTTTAGGGGAGTTCCAAACCCATTCTACCCATTCCAGTGGCTTCTAGACTTCTGTTTCACTGTTACTACCATTCCAAAGTGGATGCTTTTCAAGGCTACTATAGAGATGGGAGTAATGGGATGAGAGTAGGGCAACTTAAAATGCCACAATTTTAATATTCTCATTCAGCCAATTTAAGTATTTTCTTGAGTAAACTCTCTTGAACAACCAATCCTTTGGTTAATTTTAGTAGCCCTTAAAATGATGACTTGACAATTATTTACCAGTGTTCTCATTGCCTTTATGGAAGAGTGGATTTTTGGAGGTCTTTACTTTGCGAATGCTGCTTTCTAATAAAGTGACTAATTTATTGAAATCATAAATATTTACATGTACTACAGTACTGATTCTTTAAGTATATCATAAATTACTTGAAAATAGAAATTTAAAACAAATGTAATGAAAAGTAAATATAAATAAAAATTGTAATATTCCCTATTTTACTTCAGTAGATAATTTTCCTGGCATATGAGTTGTTTTTTTGAAGACTTTTGTAAAATTTTACTTCTGGTGTGAATGAGGGTGCAAAATGATACATCAGAGCTTATAAGTTCTATTGATAATGAATACTGATAATAAGTGTAACTATCAGTATATTTTAAAAGCTTTTAGTTTAAATTTTATAAGGAGTATATGTTTAAACCTTCAAACATTGAAAGGTATCCAGCAATTATATCTTTTTTAAAGCAAGAGCTTTAAAGAGCATAATACTCCATGGATTACTGGCTCTCACAGAGTAGATCAGGAATCAGCAAACTATAGTGTGTTGGCCAAATCCAGCCTGTTGGGGGACAAGTCTAGCCAAACCCATTTGCTTAAGCTGCTTTACTGCTACAAAGACAAAGTTAAGTAGTTGTAACAGACTGTATGTCCCAGAAAGCCTAAAATGTTTAATATCCCTTAACATAAAAAGTTTTCTGATTTTTGAAGTAGTTTTCACTGGATGTTAGTAGTTCTTGGGATGCATCCAAATCATTAGCCATATTTGTGAATAAGTACAGCTATCTGAATTCTACCTTAGGCATTATAACACCAATGAGTTACTTGTTCTCTGATTTTCAGTTGAGTTTGGTAGGTGGGAAACACTACTAGGAGACTGTTAGAAGGGAGGAAGAAAAGTGAAGTCAGGTGTTACTTCCCTTGTTTCTTCCCTCCAAGCTCCTCTCATTTAGATGGCTCTCTTCATGCATTCTTTGTGTATCAGTGGTTTCATAATCAGCCCCTCTCTTAACACCTTTAAGTTGTAGAGGGACTATTTGAGCACTTACTGTTTTGGGGGTGTTTAATAATACTTTTTAGTTTCTTTAATCCCTATTAATACTTTTGTGAATAATTCCTTTTTTAACTTTCATAAATTATATTCATTTTAATTTGCCTTCCCTTTCAAGCTGGAACTCTAACTAATACTGTAAATCTTTCTACTCTTCTTTTTTTAGATCAAAACTTCAGCCCATCATTTCTCCATATTGAACTCCTGTCTTCAAACATATCTCTTCCTCTTAGTTTTGTGCTATTTTAAATTAAAAATATCTACCTTCTATTTCTTTAATCAAGTTGTTAATAAAATTATAAACCATTTGGGGCTAAGAATGCTATCTGTGGATGGTTACTAGAACACTCCTTCCTGACTGATTTGATCCATTTATAACATTATTTGGTGTTATTCAACTGGTTTCTAATCTATTTTAAAAGCCCCTGGTCCTCATGCCTGCATTTTGGCCATTCTTTGATGTCCATGCTCTCTGACTCCTCTTAAGTCTCATATTCATAGGGAGTACATGATTTCAGTGATTATACATATCTGTTCTTGCTCCAGTCTCTGATCTTCAGTTTCTGACAGGTGGCAGACAGAAATTCAGATGTACTTGACAAATGGCAGTCTAATAAAGTATTTCAGTTTTCTAAAACTTGGCTTCCCTTTGAAGGATCCTATAGGAAGCCTTTGCTCTATGACACTGTTGATGTTCTTGTGACACTTGCTTCTTTACACTTGATCACACCTGTTAACATTGAGGTTCACCAGCATTTTAACAACAGACATTTCTTGGATTTCCCCTTTTGACCAGTCTATATCACACTAAGCACCCTAAACTAGAGAATTAAGATCGGTCCAAGGTACCTGATGAAACAGATCCATTTGATATGACGGCATACTACATAATATTTAAATTATGTAATACATGTATATCTCCTGTTTGGGAAGTTCTTTATATCTTTATTGGTGGTGAGCATAGCAAAGATAGGTTTTTCAAAATTTCTCCATATATAATATGCTCATAATTTCTTTTATGGAATTGCCCATCAGAAATCTGCCATTAAACCTCCTCCAGAGAGCATAACACAAGTGATCAGAAATAAATTGCTGTTATTATAGTGTGTATACAAAGATATTGTTCTTTTTTGTATAACTATTTTTGGTTTCTGAATACAATATTTTCATGAATCAAACTCAGCTTTAGTACTAATATCTCTTTATGAGAAGGACTCTGACATAGGAAGTAGAGAAAAGAATATGTAAATTTTATGGAAGAATGACCAGGAAACACATGCAGGCTAATTTCACTGCTTGTATTTTCTCTTTTCTTTTCTTTTCTTTTCTTTTCTTTTCTTTTCTTTTCTTTTCTGAAGTGAACATAACTGCAAGATTATATTGTCTTCATAATGTAACAAAATATGAGGCTTAGAACTGGATCACTTGGCTCTTTCTCTTCTTATCTCCTCCCAGTTCAAAATGTTTGCATCCCTTAATAGCCAGCATTCTCTTAGATCTGCGGTTGGGCTCAACACATTCAAGCCTCAGCACAATCTTCTTTATAGTTTTAGCCTTTCTCTGGAAATTCAGCTTAGTTTGCCTACCATAGCCACTCTGCTTCCTGTCATAACACTGCTTTCCCTGGGCATAAAGAGAATCTTTGCCTTTCTTTTACTGGATAATTTTGTGGGGTTGGAGCTTGCCATACTTCTTGCAGAAAGTTTGGTGGGTTTTAGGAACATTCGCTGTGGTTGTGAAAGCACTATCGACGTGGAAAGACTGCTTGTATTTTCTTAAAAAATTGAGGCATGTTAGTAAGCTAATAACAAAAGAGAGCACTAGGGAACCACAAATGGAAGAGAATCATTAGTTCTAGCTAGTGATTCCTCTACCCTTACTTCTGGTGCCAAAATGTGATTATATAAAAAATGATAACATAGTGGATTGTGAAATATCTTTAAAAAGTTTTTCCTCTTAGACCATAAATAGTAATAATAAACATTTAATAATCACTTACTATAGGTGACCAAAAACTTGGAAACACAGGCAGATGGGCATAATAAGTAGCTATTGATATTACAATATATGATTTGTTCAGTGGGCTTTCTGATATACTCAGCATATTGTCTCTCATCGTGCTGGGTATCACCCTCAGATAAGCTCTGAAGAACTTACAACTTGTATGGTTAAAGGGCAGGTACTTTGGAAATCTTTTGAACGGTTCTACAAGGCACCTCCTATCCCTTGGGTGTTTGGCAAGTTGGCCAGTTTGTACTGGCTACAACCTTGGCTATGACTGCTTCCTTCACCTTCTTGGAAATGGATCAGAGTCGACAAAAGAGTTTGTACAACAGACTGACTATATCTTTGAATGTTTAAACCACCTTTCTAAGTGTGCTATGAGAAATGGCAGCTCTTTCAAAGTAATATGCATTAAAAGGCTCTGCTATTTATTGTCAGGATCAGCCCTTCATCTGCTTAGCAGTATCAGCTCAACACATTCAGCTTTCATCAATCTGTAAAAAATATAAAATTATGGTATTTATATTTCCAGATTTTATGGATGCCCTGTATATATTGAGGAATCTTCTTTTTTCATGTAATTCTCATAACAAATCTATGAGTTGCCTTCTATTATTATTTCCATTTCACAGAGGGAAAAGTGGAAGAAGAGGGAGATTAAGTAACTTTTCCAAAATCACAGAATTGGTAAATAGAAAATTATAGGTCTTAGGTTTAGGGAATGAGAACAAATTAGAGGGAGAAAATTTGGTGAAGAAATAATATGTTAGCTAGTAGAACACAGATATTTTGCTGTATGTTTGTGTAATCTCTCTAGCTTGCACATCAGATATCAGATTTTAAGGTACACCAAAATGGCTTCCAGAGAGCTTTTCTGATAACCATACCTCAACATGGAAGTGCTAGGTGGCCTTTGACAAATTTTTAGCATCTCTGTGCCTTCAAAAGTGGGGATGATTATTTTAGCTATCTACCTACCAGGTGAGTTGCTATTTGGGAATTCAAATACAAATTGTTTTTTGACTTCCTTGGAAGAAAGTCATACTATAAAAACAAATTTGGGCTATTATAATGACAAGTGTGTGAGTGTACATTAATTTCCCCCTTATGTTGTTATTGCCAGCAGATGGAGGTCGAAATTGAATTGCTGCTGACTGTTGTCCCTTGTTATGGCCTGTGGAGATATGACAATTGAGGAAGAACTTAGAGGAATGCCAAGTAGCAGAGCATGAAGCAGTGGGTGTGACCCACTGCCTTGGACATTTTATGGCTGATAGCACTTGGCGAGAAAAAAGTCTGCAGACTCTGTAGTAGTCTTGCAAATAGATCTCAACATTAACCATGCCCTCACCCTCACCCCTATTTGATTCGCCCTGTAATCTACACATTTGCCAAAATCCACTCTACTAATTGTCTGCTAACTCACTGGTCCCCTCACAAAATACCTAAAAACTGAATAAATCACGCTTGAAGGAATTTCTTTGTTGCATTGCAAATGTGGGCACAGAAAGTCGAGGCAATGCATATGAAACTTCCTGTTCTACTTTGATTCCTTTTGGGCTCGTCCTGGTTCTTCATTTTTTAAATCTTTTTGTTTGTCCAGAGATTATAACCTAGGGAGTCCTTGGATGATCTTCCAGTGGTGCCTGACTCAAGGGAATTAGAAGCACAATATCTGTGCATGCTATCATGCTCATTTTTGTTTTTTTCCTTTAGGAGAGTCTGTAGCTTTCACAAGATCCTCGAAGGGGCTTAGGACTTCAAAAAGCTTATGAATTCCTGCTTTGGATCTTTGGTTTATGGGGCAGTGAAACTTTGTATGTTTGCTTTAACGATTGAGACACAGCATTTTATGTGAATGAGAACAAGGGAGTGGTGGAGAAAAACAGCTTGGAGGGCATTATTACCTTTCCCAATCTTCATTTCTTGTCATGAATTATTAATCATGAGGTAACACTTCATCTGATGCTTTGAAAACTCTCCCCCTGGTAAGAACAGCCTAATTGAATTGGAGGAAGTGGAGCAGGAAGAACTAAACGTGGACGTTGATGGTTTCACCAAAAGCAATTATACACCCTGCAGCCTTCTCCACCTGTTTGAAAACCCAAGGCCCACTAATTCTCATGCCACAAGGGAACGGATGGGAAAGTAGAGGAAAAATTAAAATTGTGGAGTTTCAAACATATCTTCCTTGAGAGTACTTCATTTTGGCAAAGGGGTGTATGGGGGGATAAGGGAGGATAAGTGGTGTGGACAGGGGTCTGATATACGGGAGATAAGAGCATGAACCAGTTCAGTCTCTGTGGAGTGCGTTCTGGTGAGGTAACAAAAACTTTAATACAGGCATACGTCTACCCAGTAATTCCAACTGCAGCAATGCATATATCTCAAACTTTAAAATAAACATGCATAATGGAATATGAAGGAGTCATTAGAAATCACGATTAAATACATTTTGATATGAAACTATGTTTTTGATATTTTGTGTAAAAAAGGCAATAAACCAATATGAATGTATACGGAGTATAGTATAATACGCATTGAAGAGAAATGTAATACTTCGGAATTGAGGAATATGTACCTTAAGGCACATTTTTATGTAATATAAACATGGAGGAAGTCTGGTAGGATATGCACTAAATGATAAAAATGGCTCCCGATGAGTGCTCTGATTGCAGTTAATTTATTTTTGCTTATCTTTATTTTCATTTTATTTTCTGTAGTAAGCATGTACTTTTTTTGGTCATTAAATGTACTAATACAAATTTAGACATTATCTTCTTTTGAAAATACAGACTCCAGGGGCGCCTGGGTGGCGCAGTCGGTTAAGCGTCCGACTTCAGCCAGGTCACGATCTCGCGGTCCGTGAGTTCGAGCCCCGCGTCGGGCTCTGGGCTGATGGCTCGGAGCCTGGAGCCTGTTTCTGATTCTGTGTCTCCCTCTCTCTCTGCCCCTCCCCCGTTCATGCTCTGTCTCTCTCTGTCCCAAAAATAAATAAAAAACGTTGAAAAAAAAAAATTGAAAATACAGACTCCAGGTTGAAAATAGACGGTTATATCAGCAAAGGATCATTCTTGGCAACTCCCAGAAGTTGGGTCCCACCTATCAGAAATTGAAGCAGGGGTGTGGGTGCCTGCATGGCTCAGTTAGTTAAGCATCCAACTCTTGGTTTTGGCTCAGGTTATGATCTCATGATACATGGGTTTGAGCCCTGCTTTGGGCTCTGTGCTGACAGTATGGAGCCTGCTTGGGATTCTCTGTCTCTCCCTCTTTCTCTGCCCCTTCCCATTTCATGCTTGCTCTCTCTCTCTCTCTCTCTCTCTCTCTCTCTCTCTCTCTCAAATAAATAAGTAAACTTAAAAAAGAAGAAAAGAAAAAGGCTGAAACAAACCGAGATGATGGAGAATGCCCTTTCTCCTTCCAAATGACTAGGAGAGGCCAGTCTGGGCTTTTTCCCTGGATCTGAACCACTCCTTCCTATCCACAACCAGGTCAAACCAAGGGAGTTTCCACATGTTAAATAGCAAACAGAAAGGCTTTTGAAGACATTTGAAAATAAAAGGAAAGAAAATAATCTCAGATCCTACCGGATTTCCTACTTCATGCTGCCTTCACGCTGACTTCCCTTTACCCCGTGATTACTCTGATCGTAGCATCTTCCAAACTATGCCAGAATTACCCAGCTTGATTTCCTTACACAATGCACACTCTCTCTGTCTTGGTTTCCACTGTATCCCCAGTGCTGAGCACAACACTCCATCAGTAAGTGGTGAGTGAGCAAATGATTAAATGAATGCATGTGTGAAGAGTAGCAAAGAACCACCAACTTGACTACATTGGATTCCCCAAAAGCAAGTGCAGTGAAATCCCAGTCTGAGAAACAGATATTTTTCCAAAGATAGCCAGAGTGGAACAGGTATCTCCAAGGGATAAGAAATGATGACTCAAAACAGCACTTGTGGGGATTTGGAAGGGCTAACAAGGAGAGAGGGGGTGCCACAAAAACCAGGCTGAAATGAACAGGCAAAGATGGGTTGTTGCAGTATATTGTACAATTGTAAATGACATTACTCTAGGCATGGGGGAACAAAGGTTGTTGAGTTTGCAGAGAAGTGGATTCTTGAATGGGTGAAAATTAAATCTGCAGGATGATTTTACGTGGAGACAGCACACAGGACAATTTTAGCCACATAAACAAGAATGGCCGCGTGCAATGATTTCTATTCAACCCCCCTGGCTTCCTGGCCTAAGCTGATTATTATTAAGCATTTATGCGGCATTTCATATGTACAAGTGCTTTACAATCATTTATTATTTATTCCTCACAACGTGAGAAAGCCACAAATCAAGGGCAGGGATAAAGTTAATACAATTTTATTAAACAAGAGGGGTGTGCCTAGCAGCAGGCTCAGCTACAACCAGGGAGTGTGACCTCACAGGAAAGAAGCAACAAGACAATTCCTTTTTCTCTTTTTCTGTTGCAATTTACACTTTTAATCAGTATTAAGTCAGGTGACCCTGCACACCTGGGAGAACTCCTGGGAGCCTGGAAACCTGGTGTGCCAACTCAAGGGAAAGCCTGCCTCTGAATCTGTCCTTTCTATCGCCGGTTTCCTCCCTTCCTCCCCCTCCCTGCTGGCTCCATTTTATTTCTTGTATTTCATGGATTTTTTTTCTTTTTTTCCATCATGCCCCATCTCTCCTTTTGTTTGTTCCTATTTCTTTGTCCCTCATCCCAGTCTTCTTCCCCCTTCCTCTCATCTTTCTCTGACTCTCCTTTCTCTTCTCTGCTTCTGTCTCTACTTCTCTGTCCTCCTCTCTCTTCCCACAGACACACAGAGACGCACGGACACTACAGACAGAGAAAGAAGCAAAATCTAATTGTAGGAGGTGCAGAAGGTCATTTCCTCTCTAAGACAGTACTCCTTCACTGCCTTCTTCTGAGACCTGACACATGGAAAATTTTAACTCAATTTGTACAGGGAGAATAATGCCAGTGTTAATCCAAGTTGCTTGGAAGGTCATTTAAAAACCATTCCAGGTTGTTTTACTCCCACTGCTAGTGTTCTTCAGGCACTTCTCATAAATGCTAATGAATAATTCACCTTGGTAGTATAGACAAACACAGGCTGGTGGTGTTATTTGGAAATCATTCAAATTGACTAATTAGTCATTTCCTTTAGATTTTATTTAACGAAGGAAAAAGCATTTTGAGATATTTGGTAAATCATTATGTTACTAAAATCTTAATAATGTATTAATTTGGGGAAGGGTTGATCACATTTAGTGAAAAAGCCTGAATGGTTGCAATTTTTAAAAAATTATATATAAATTTATTACATTCTAGGCGGAATCTTATTAGTGAACAAAAATAGCTAGAGGTCTCACTGGTCTCATTTTGAGGAATAGATAAGAATCATTTGTTGTTAATGCACATATTGAAACAAAGGATAGTAGATGAACACTCTCCCAAAATCCCTTTAAGTACTAGTTTTCATCCATGACCACCTACTATGTGTAGGATACACTGTTCTACATGCTAATGATAGAGCAGGGAACCGACAGGAAAAGCACTTGCTTTTATGGAATTTAGATCCTATTGGGGATATTTTATAAAGATTAAAAAAAGATAATTATTAGATGATTAGATAGATAAATAGATGATGGAAGGAAGGAAGGAAAGAAAGAAAGAAAGAAAAGGAAAAGAAAGAAAGAAAAGAAAGAGAAAGAAATGGATGGATGTCATAAAATGACAAGTGCTAGGTAGAGAATAGAAAGTGATTGGGTATGTTTTGGGGTATATTGGATACTATTTTTGGAGCAGTCAGGAAAAGCCTTTAGGGATGGGGACAATAGAGCAGAGACTAAATATTGAAAAGGAATCACTGTGTTAAGATCCAAGCATTTCAAGGAGGTAGATAAGCAAGATGTAAAGACCTGAGGTGAGAACAAGCTTGGTGCATTGAAATCTCATGTGTTTGTAGCCTAGTGAAAAAAGAAAGAGTGGTGAGAGAAAAGCTCTAAGTCTGGTCAGGGACCAAACTGCATTGTTTCTTTCTTTTGCTCATTAAACTTTTCCTAGCTAATAAAGGGAAGTTTCATCCCAGTGACTAAATCATTGCAATTCTCCATTATGGTAGGAGCAGGATGAGTTTCTTCAGTGTGACAAATGTATCTCCCCTCTACACATTTCCTTTTAAACCTATAACAATCTCTTCCTTAGGCCAGTAGATATAAGTCTTCAATGTGCCAATGAAGAGGAACCACAGAGAACATAGAAGGAACTTTCTTGGTTTTTCAATTCAGTGAAAGGCAGAGCATAATTAAAATGTGTAATAATGCACATCTTTGGATTTTATTCTCAAGATTATATTAAGATCCTCTTAGTTGGATAGAAGGAAGATTTCTGCACTCTACTTACCCACTTTTCAACCAAGACCAAGCTGAGGAGAGAGAAGATAGCTGCCTGACTTGACTAGCCAACATCTTTGGAGCCACAAGCCCTCTGCCAAAGCTCTTTTCCGTGCTTTACTCCTTCCCTAAGAAGTGAGGGCCTTCCCAGTTCAAATTGGGTCCCGTCTCTGCTCATCCAGTGGTCACCAGCCAGTGGCCTGAGTTATAACACATAGACTTAGTGGGAGATGTGGCTGAAAAGACATTTTGGAGTCAGATAGGGATGGATCTTAAAAATAATGTCAGATGGGGCACCTGGGTGGCTCAGTCAGTTGAGCGTCCAACTTCAGCTCAGGTCACGATCTCACGTTCCGTGAGTTCAAGCCCTGCGTCGGGCTCTGGGCTGATGGCTCAGAGCCTGGAGCCTGCTTCCAGTTCTGTGTCTCCCTCTCTCTCTGCCCCTCCCCCGTTCATGCTCTGTCTCTCTCTGTCTCAAAATAAATAAACGTTAAAAAAAAATTAAGAAAAAAAAATAATGTCAGATGATGTTGGCAGCCTAAATAAAGAGGTAAACTAAGGCAAGTTCAAAATTGTCAAAATTATGAGCTTATTCAGGAATAGCAGGGGAATTGCAATTCAGGCCATGAAAACTGTATCAAGCTACAGATGAGTCTGTTAAGGTCTGGGGCAGGCTATATTTATGGGAATATAAAAAGGAATGTAAAGAGGGGAGAGTTTAGTTAGGTCTGTTAAAAGAAAAAAAAAATCGTGGCCAGCTTTGAAAATTCTGCAAGCAGACAAAACCAGCCCAGTCATACAAACAAAGATCAATTTAGCTTACTTTGTGAGATCAGCCCAATCTGGATCATTTCTTGTTCATGTCTCTAAAAACCATAAGCAAAAATTTCCTGGGTTGATATGAAGCAACTCCTTGACCATCTCCATATTATTTAAGAAAATTCCAATACTATCAGTTTTCTATAAACAGGCATTTATAGGAAATTAGTTTCCCAGTCCTTAAATTTTGTTTTCCTGAGGGGACATATGTGAGATTTTACATTTTATATCCTCTGGTCCCATTTTACATTGAAATCCTTTCATGTTTTCTCCCTTCTCTGAAGATCCTTCGCACAAAGCATTGCTGATCAATTATGGTATTCAGATGTTGTTCATTATTATTTTGTCAAAGGTATAATTCTTTATATGTGGATTTTTTTTTGTATGTTCTATGAAGCTGAGGAGGACCATCAGGTGTCTTTTTCCATGAAGCTGAGGAAGGCCATCCTCAAGAGTCTTGTGCCAGGAGGGGAAGGAAATGATATGGAATTTCACTGACCTCATTTGGGCGACACGAGGGTTGAAAATGAAGAATCTCATCTATGTCCCTCTAAGATGGACCATTTAGTTTCCATGATCAGTTGAGTTTCAGGAAAAGCCCTTGGCAGGACAATAATTTTATTTGTACATACACTCGGGAAGAAGGCATTTGTTTACTAATGCAAAACAGTAGAAATTTAGTTAAAAAGGTTAAACTGAGGACCAGAAGCTCAATGACACCTACTGATTGAAATACACCTCTCAACCAGTTTCCCCACTTGCCTATGTTAAATAGATCAACAGTGTCCTAAGTTCTGGGAGTTTGGCCACCTTCTGCTAGCATCTTGATGTTGTCCTTCATTATTTTTAGTTCTTATGTTACTTTCCCTGACTTATTGACATAAAAACAGCATTCTTCCCCAAGTAAGGTACAGCTTCCCCTTGTGGAGCAGTGAGGAGGTTTAGGGCTCTGTGGTTTTGTAGGGTTACTTCTGCAAGGCTGTCTATTTGGGTTTGTTGATATTCAGAAGCTTGGACAGAAGTATTGAAAGTGGTAGACATGACTATAGAAATATTGTGAATTGCTTTTTCAAGGTTTGCTATTCCAATCCAAGGGAAAAAAGCTCTATCAAAAGTATGCCCCAAACCCTTTCTGTCTACTGCAGGGTTATATGTAGGCAGCCACCCAAATTATAACATTCCCAGTTCCAAAGCATCCTTTTAAGTTGATAGGACAGACTCCAAATAAGCTATAAAAGCAGCAGAATGAAACATTTTTCTAATTTTTGTGTCAAGGGTGAGGACAATGATCCCACAACATTCCTTCCTATTAAGAGGAAGCATAAAATATATATATTTTTTCTCCTCAAAAAGAAATACCTAATGTCTTCCAAGGGTAACACATAGTTGGGTCTCTTTGCTCAGATTCTTTTCCCTGGAATGAAAGAGGAGATCTCATAATTGGAAATACAGGCTTTTATACAGAGCACATGATAATCAGTTTCACTAACATTGTGGAGATGGTTATGTGATGCCTTAAATTTCTAAGTAGAAACACTTATAGATCTAAAGTAACAAGTGAGCTGGTCTAGTATAAGTAGGATTTTGGTGGAAGTTTGGAAAATCTCTGGAGAAAAAGCAAATTAAGTTTCTCCATCATTTACCATATTTTTGGTCAATTCCTAATGGAGTACCATTGAGTGGGAGCACATAAGCTTTTCATTTCCTGGTCTTGTTATGGCTTTCATTGTTCCATTGTAGAGATACATTAATGGATGAGTTGATACAGTCTTCTGTATTTCAATGGGATGTGAATTCATGTTCATCTGGGTCATACAAAATAGTATCGTTACAAATATTAAGTGGGAGATATCCTAGAGTTTTGACATTCCCATCATCGATTTTGAAACAAAGAAAATTTTGGGGTAATATTCCAGAACTGACTGAGGGATAACCATTTATCCAAAAATGGAAAGCCATAATATTTGGTGCCTTTTTCCAGAAGGAAGGAAGGAAATGTGTGGCTCCAAAGTTACCAAAGGAAAATCCTACATGTTTATCAGATAAATTTTGCCATCCTTCTCAAGATAGTGACCAGGCCACCAATTCAAGTTTATCATGAGTAATATTTGCTCTGGCACAAATCTGACAGTATGTTTAGCAGAATCAAAGTTTTTGTAAGGTGGGGATAAAAGGATGTGTTGAAAACTAAAGTGAAGAACAATGGTAAAACTAGAAAAAGAACAGTTGAAGGCCTGAATTACCTAATTTAACTAAACACAGAGTAATTAAAAAAAACAACCAAACAGGAAAGTTATATAGGCTTGGCTCAGGTATTTTGAGTAAGCTGTCTACTTCAGATGCCATGAAATTTGGCCTAGAAATTTTCAGTTTCAGGTCACCAGTTGGTATATAGGTTCACTCAGGTTTGGGGGCTTTCTTTAGATGTGATGCATGAATCTAGGAGTTTATTCCTTTAAATTTGTCTTCCCAAGGGTTAGTTAACAGCACCTAGTAAAGGCCTTTCCAGTGATGTTGAAAAGAGTCACTGGAGATGTCTTTTCCATGAGAAGAAATCTCTGGGCTATAAGGTGTGATGTTTGATGCCTCTGTTTCCAGGGAGTGCTCTGTATAAAGATTGTTCTACCAGATGGTGACTATTTTCTATGGATTTGAACAGGCTTTTGCAAAATTGAAGTATATCCCTCTTTATTAGTTGTGGGTCAAAAAAAAATGGGGCTAAGTGTATCAGTCATTGTGTAATTATTTCAAAAGGTGAAAGTTTATGAATTCCGAAGGGAGTAGATCTAAGATTTAGAAGAACTGACAGTAATGTTTTTGGCCAGGGTACTTGAAGGGTTTCACCTAATTTAGCTGAGTCTTAATTCCATTTGTATGTTAGACAATCCCTGAAGATAATAAGCACAATAAAAGTGCCACAAAACTGGTCAGAAACCACAGACTTGTCTAAGTATCTGACCAGTAAAGTGAGTTCCCTGTTCACTATGAAGTTTAAGGTGGGGGTGGGGGGAGGGGGGAATATTTTCTAGTAGGATTTTAGCTACAGAGGAGGTAGTTCCTTATCTATACAGGAAAACTTCAGTCCAATGTGAAAACATGCATACCATTACTTAGAACATATTTATATCCATGAGATGGAGGCAATTGTATGAAATTCATCTGCCAAACCTCAAATGGTCCACCGGGTAAACTAAAATGCCTCAGGGGCAGTATGGATAGTCTTCCCTGGGTTAAATTTAGCATGGTGAAATGACCAAGGTAAGTGCTTTTCGTGGCCTTGCAGATGCTTTCCACCAATGTTGATTCATGAACATTATTATTTTATCACTTGACCAGTGATTTCATCTATGAATGGTAGTTAATAATGGAAATTTTAGATTTCCTGACAGTACCAGTTTATTATTGGGTCAGAACCAAAGTTTCATTTCTTCATGATACCAACAGCTTTTAGCTCTCAAATTATCTTTTTCTCTTTCAGAAACCAATTGTTTGTATTTGCCTGGGTAATTTTCTTAGGTTATCACTAGGGGAAGTAGTTTTCTGGACCATGACAGAAGTGTGGTCTATGGATCCCATAGGAACAGCATTTTTTGTGGAGGCATCAGTGAGTGGTTTCCTTTGGCTTCAACAGACAGACTTAGAATGCTTAGGGACTTTAATAAGCTTTAAGAGCCGCTGATGGGAGTATAGCATCTAATAAACTTTGGACATAAGAACCATCTTAAATTCTGTTTCTACTGCAAGTAGGAAAACCTTGTTGCTTCCATAAAATCCAAAATCATGGGTTATTTCAAAGGCATATTGACTATTAGTATGGATGTTAGTAGCTTTAGCTTTAGCAAGAATACATGCTTGAATAAGAGCATGTAATTTGGCTTATTGGGCTGAAGTAGGCAAAAGTCATCATGAGGGGTTAATATGTGATTCATCAAAGTCAAACAGTCATGGAGATTTCATCCATGGAAGAAGTGAGAAAGGGAGCAGGTTTGAATTTGTTACAATAAATAAGAGTGATCTGAGGAGCAGTTAGCAAGAGAATTTCATAAGAAGTAAGATGGCTTCCTGAAAGGTGTTAGTTATGTTGTGAGTTCAAGAGAGCAACAATACCTTGAGTTACAAAGATGGTCAAAGAGGATCTCATAACTATTTCTTCAGTGATCTTTACCAGAAAGGCAGTAGCAGGGATAACCTTAAGGCATGGAATATGACCTCAGTCCATGGGATATAATTGTTGGCTGTCATAACCTAGAGATTGGTGGTAGACCCCATGTTTTGGGGTAAATACTTTAAAGAAATTTCCCTCTTTTTCATATACAAAAAGGAAAAGAGTTAGCTGATAGTTTGGATGTTCAAGAGTATGTGAATTTATTAAGCTTCCCTTCAAGGTTTTAAATGTCAAGTTATCTTGGTTTTCCCAGATAATAAGATTAGGTTTAGTGGTTTTTTAATAAGACATATAAGGGTTGTGCCATTAAGGAGAAAACTGGAATTCAGTTGTGACAATAACTCAGCTAGCCCAAGAAAAGCCTGTAATTGACATTTTGTTTTAGGTTTAGGAAATCTTAAGATGCCATGAAGCTTGTTGGGATCTAGGTATAACTCTTGTTTTGAGATTAAATGCACTAAATATCCAGTTTCAGTTTGAACAAATTGCAACTTTTCTTTTGAGATCTTGTATCCCTTATGGGCTAAGAATTTAACAGGTAAATACTATTTTCTTGTGAGGAGGCTTGGGACAGTGAACAGAGAGAAAAGTCATCTCCATATTGTAGTGAGATGGAGCCTCCAGAAATTTTTATATCATCTAGGTTTTAAAATTTGTGAGAACTTTCAGTAAAACCCTGGGCCATTGATGTCCATGTATATTGTTGTCCTTCCCAGGTAAAAGCAAAAATGTGTATCAATATTAACAACTGCAGTCTTATCAACTGAATGCACTGCATAAATCAATCACAATGAAAAATTTACTTTTGGTAAGGATAGATGCTTGTATGGGAATTAGGAACAACAGGATAGTGAGGAATAATAATGTTTTTTATTGCTTGAAGATCTTGGACAGTCTTCATCTGCAACCATTAGGGGGTTTTTTACAGGTAAAATAAGGGTGTTACAAGGATTGGTGCAGAGGATAACAACTCTATGTTGTATAGTCTTCTATGATAGGTCTTATGCCCTGTAAAGCTTCTTTGTCTATATGGTATTGATTAATTCTGGGGAGGGGTTTTAAGGGATCTATTTGGATCTTTTTTTTAAAAAAAATTTTTTTTAACGTTTATTTATTTTTGAGACAGAGAGAGAGCATGAACGGGGGAGGGTCAGAGAGAGGGAGACACAGAATCTGAAGCAGGCTCCAGGCTCTTAGCTGTCAGCACAGAGCCCGATGCAGGGCTCGAACTCACGGACCGCGAGATCATGACCTGAGCTGAAGTCGGCCGCTTAACCGACTGAGCCACCCAGGTGCCCCATGGGATCTATTTGGATCTTAATGCCAGGGGGAGTGAGTGCAGAATGAATTCTGCCTATGTTCTTGGAGGTTTTTCCCATAGAGTAGGGAACATTAAATCTAATAATGAGAATGAATCTGAAGTTTGATCTTCCCTGGTTTGTAAACTACATGTGAAAGAAAAAGAGTTTGGATTTTCCTGGTGGGTAGATTCAAGGGATTTAAATTTAGGGGATTCAAACTCAAGGGTTATTCTGTATTTTATTTATTTTATTACTTATTTTAGAGAAACAGAGATCAGGAGGGAAAGAGGCAGAAGGGGAGAGAGAAAGAATCCCAAGCAGGTTCCATGCTCAGTGCAGGGCCATATGCGGGGCTTGATCCCACAAACCTGGGATCATGACCTGAGCCGAATTCAAGAGTCAGGCATTCAAATGACTGAAACCACCCAGGCACCCTGAGGGTTATTCTCTTTTGGAAGAAAGAAACGACAGCGTACTTATTTTTTAAGGAAATCTTATCCTAGTAAGTGAATAGGTACTGCTTCACTGAGAAATGGGTGTTTGTTTTGCAAAGGTCTCAAACAAAAGTGTATAGATTTAGAAATAGGAACCACTGTGGTTTATTTGACATGACTAATATTTGAATAAATGTATTGCTCTGAGGAGTAGCTCCTGTGTCAATTAATATTTCAAGGGATTGGCCCCCAATTTGGAGAATAGTTTCCCTCAGTCTATTTAACTGTAGAATGGGAAACAGACCTTGTGTTTCCTTAGAGCCCCATCATTAGGATGAGTCTGATCCTTAGCTCTTGGAAAACTCTAATTATCGTGATAATTAGATAAAATATTTTTTATTTCTAGCAGTCATTTCTCCAAAGGCCAGGTTTTTAACAATTATGACAGAGTCCAGTGGGGAGAGTTTGCTTAAGATATTCCATCTGTTGAAATTGAATCTTTAAAATTTTAGTTGCTTTTCTTTTGGATTCATTGTCTATGGTGCAGGCTCACTGATTAGCTAGATTGACAGATCAGGTGTGGACAATGTTCCCCATTCTATGTAGATTCTCCTGACTAACAGAGATAGATCTCTGTTTAAAACATTTATAAAGATTGACTTAAAGCCTACCCTGCTGGATTCAACATTTATAGGGAGCCCAGAATTTTCTCTAAAAACACTGTGGAGTCTGCTATGGTAATCATGAACAGATTTGGCAGGCTTTTGGGTGCATGCCTGAATTTTGTTCCAGTCTACTGATTTAGGGAAAGCCCTTCGGATGGCAAGATGCAGCCTTCTGGCTATGGCACAAGCTTGGTCATATAAAAGAAGTGTTGGTTGAATTATTTGGAATTCTAAAGATTTTTCAAGTCTTTCCCAGTTAACAGATTTCATCCAATGCTGGGCTTGACCTTCTCCAACAAGCATGTAGACTAATTGATAAATAGATAAGTTTGAATTAAAATATTGAATTCTTGAGGAAACGTGTGAGGATGCTCATTGTTACTTTGGGAAAAATCTTGTGTTATAGTCTAAGTTCAGCTTTGGTCCATGAGATGTAGGAAATTGATGATTTATCAGGATCTTCAGAAGACCTAATTTTAAAAGGGGGAGTTTTAATAGGTTCAGTTGGTATGTTTCAGCAATAGAGAAGACGGAGAGTTCAGATAAGGGAGAGGATTAGAAGAGGACACAGGTGGATCTAGAGGAGGTGGAGCAATAGATTTAGGGGAGATCTTGGCTGGTGTTGAGTTTTCTGCAAATGAAGCGTTTATGGGAAATCAGTCTCAATCCTTAAGTTTTGTTTTCCTGAGGGCACATGTATGAGATTTTCCATTTTATATCCTCCAGTTCCATTTTAGATTGAATTCTTTTGCAGTATAGTGTGCCTTTGATTTTAGAGAAGTTACCAAAATATGCGAGACTAAGGCACTGATAGGGATTGAAGCATAGCTCTTCTCCATTATTTCCCTTTTTATTTTCTTTAACTTTCTTCTCCTTTCTCTGCTCTCTCTTTTTTCTTTCCTATTGCATTCTAAGTGTAGGCTTTATTACATTCTAAGTGTAGGCTTTAGTGACCCACGTGGCATAATGAGAACTATAATGCCTGGGTCAAACTTTTGGATTTTTACAAATCCCTAGTTTGCAAAGATCACCTTATCCTTGTCCCACTGGTAATGGGACACTTAGCTTTTCCATCTTCCAACACCCCTGAAGAATCTTGGGCTTATCTTTTCTGTAGAAATTGCTGCTGCTTCTAAACTCCCAATCACTTCTCTGCATGTAATCACCTGTATACACTGTTTAGTTTTCATACTATATCACACTGCTGGACACTGATGTAATCTCTTTGCTTTCCAAAATACCACCTACTGAAGGCTATGTATATAGTAGATTTTATTGAGGATTTGGAATCAATGGATGAGAGATGGGATAATGGAGTGATTAAAAGGTGGATAGGTCACAATGTGTACAGCAAGCTATGAAAGAAAATTAGATGACTTCTTCTTAAAAGCCTTCCTTTTGTTTGAAGGAGTTCACACTTTAATTTTACTTAGGCTTACAGCTTATTGGGTGAGATCCACCCACATCATCTGCTTTACTTGAAGTCTACTTATTTAAATGTTAATCTTGTCCAAAACGCCTTTATAGAACATTTAGAATAACATCTGACCAAATATCTAGGGCACTGTGGCCCATCAAATGGACACATAAAATTAATTATCTCCCTATACAAAACCTAAAGACATGGGAATGTTATATCTATTAAAGAAAGTTCTCTCCTCTGTGAGTTTCTTCAGCCAGTTCTTAAACTTATTTTCCTTCTCCTCAGTACAGAAAATTCCTTGTTTGTCACCACTTCTTGGTTGTCTCTCTCATTTGACAAATCAGGAGCATGGATGGTAAAGGGGCATGTGTATGTGAATGTGTATGTGTGTGCACATGCATGAATGCACATGTGTGTATTTCTGTGCATATAGTAAAAATGTAATTCTATTTGGAAGGGTCACTTTGACATAAACTAGGAAAGCACTGATATGTCATTCTGTACAAGCAGCTTTCCTAAAATTTTGAGTATGCTTAACCCAATGACCACTTTTTTTTTTAATGTTTAATTTTGAGAGTGAGAGAGACAGAGCACAAGCAGGGGAAGGGCAGAGAGAGAGAGGTAGACACGGAATGTGAAGTGAGCTTCAGGCTCTGAGCTGTCAGCACAGAGCCCAACACAAGGCTGTAACCCACGAACTGTGACATCATGACCTGAGCTAAAGCTGGACGCTTAACCGACTGAGCCACCCAGGTGCCCCACCCATCAACCACTTCTCTATTTTGATGTGAAGATCTTGTAGTCAAAGAATAAAGGAACTTTGCTCCTTTCTTTATCCTTACACCTTACTTCCCCAAAGAGAATTTATATGTGGTAGGTCCAAAGGAACTGTTGGACTCTTCTATCTTATGCTAAGAAAAGGATTTTCATGGCAAATGAATATGATTGAGCACTGGTAGATTTAAGAGTTTAAAAGTGTATTCTAAAGGCTAGCATAGGTCTAGGAATTTGTTTTTAAAATAATGTGCTATGTTGGGGCTCCTGGGTGGCTCAGTCGGTTGAGTGTCCGACTTTGGCCCAGGTAATGATCCCGTGCTTCTTGGGGTCAAGCCTCGCATCAGGCTCTGTGCTGACAGCTCTGAGCCTGGAGCCTGCTTAAGCTTCTGTGTCTCCCTCTCTGCCCCTGCCCCACTCTGTCTCTCTGTCTCCCCAAAATAAATACACATTAAAAAATAATGAAATAATGTGCTATGCTGAAGAATTCATGAAAACAAAAAGAGTGGCTAAGTCTAAGTCTGAAGTTTCACAGAATAGCTCCCACTGTGAAGTGCCGCCATCTTAGCGAGTCACTCTCTTAGTGAGTGTGAAGGATAATGTGTGCTCCACTTGTACTTGACCTCATTGTTTTCATTATATGCAAATTCTCTGACCGAAGTTGGGTTAATAATATAAAAGTGTTTGTTGGAGATTCTTCTATTCTTATTTTCAAGGCCTAAACTTTTGTTTGTATGTGTATCTGAGTGTCTGTTATACAAGTGGGCATAACTTTTAAAATATACACATACATATATACACAAAAGTCTAAATTTACAAAACATAAATTGAGAAAGCAATTTCTTTTTGTAGCACAATCATGTAAATACAATATAGCTGAAAGGAGAGCTTTTCTTGCTGAAGAGGGAGCAGGTGTTGATGGAAAAGTTGAGGCGGAAAGTAGAAACTTCCTTGGTTTACATTTGCCCATTGGGGCAACCTCCTATAAATTCAGCTTACAAATTACTTAAGTAGAAGGGGCTAGTAGATACGGTATCCAGGAAAACAGTCCTCAATGTGGTTTTTAATAGCTGAATATGGAGTTCATTTAAAATAAATTTCAGTATCTGCTCATTCTGATTTCTACTCATTCTAATAAACTATCATCCCTGTGAAGCCCTTCCCAGTGTTTTCCTTGAAGGGAAGGAATCATTGCTACTCATAATGTTCCACTAGCATGTAATTCCTATATCTGTTAGTGCTACCCATGCAGCATTTTATTTAATTATGGGCTTCTTAAGCCAGAGTCCTGTATCTTTATATCCAAGAACTTAATACAGTGCCTGGATCAGAGTTATGTGTGACCAGTGAACGTATCTATCCCATAGTTTTAGAATAAATATGTTTTGAACAAAAGCATTGGGTTGATCCATACAGCATAAAGTAGTCAACCTTGATTTTAGGTTTTCAACAGCATACTATTTCTTCCTTTCACATTCAGTTTGAGTAGCCAGATGTGTTATCAAATTAAATAAATGTTCTTCATTTACAGAATAAATTAAAATTAAGTTTTTTCTTAATGCTTAGAATTGTATGTGCTTCATTGAAATAAGTAAGATGTTTTGAGAGATTAGGATCTTAGACCTGTCAAATAATTAGTGTTAGAATCATTGAAATTTTTTTATTATTTTAATATGTTTCAAATTAGAAATTAAAGAGAAAAAGTGGATATGTAGAAGTAATGAGATTAAAACAATACTGTAATCAAAATTGCAGCTTCTTTATTCTGGTATCTATGTAAAGTAATGGAGAAAATGTGAAGATAATTATAAGAACAAGAGGTTTAATAGATTCTAAAATCATAGGGTTGGAAATTGCTTCCCAAGATCCCTCTGCCATGAGTACTTTGAATGAAATATGGCTTTGATTTGCTTTTGGATCACAGAGGTACAAAACAATTATATTTCTGAGTGATTGGGGATCGGGGCATGGAAGATAGGATTGACCCACACTCCTCTCTCCTGGCTGCCGTCAGATAACCAGTTTTCAAATCCTCACATAATTTATTATAATTTTTTCTAATAGTATGTAGGTGTTAGCAAGAGAAGATCCATGTATAAGGGTAGGGAATCATCGCTAGGGTATTGCTAAAGGAAATGATATTCTGAGATGTATTGTTTTACTTTGCTAGATGCTTTCATTTGGGGATGAGACTGTGCTTTATAGACTACAACATGCCATGCTATTCCCATTTCCCATTATTCAAAAAGAAAAACTATGGAAAAGTTATGCTTCATTCTTGGTTAATAATTAAACAGAAAAGAACTTCTTTCAGATTCTTTTGAAGTAATCACAAGCAGTTTTTGAAATCTCAGCAAAGGGAATGCCCCATGTGTTTCTTCCCCTTCTTTTTTGATTCTATGTCATGGAAAGGATGAAAGAAGCACCTTAAGAAGAAGATGACTGAAACTTTTGACATTTTTAAGCAAATATGAAAGCTGAGTAGTCACAGGATTAGTTCCTTAAGAAGGTATAGTTACAATTTAAAAAGCTAGAGGAGCATTTGTGGGGAAGTGACCTGAAACACAAGAAGCATTCTAAAATTTTAGAAAGGGTAAAAACTAAAAATGTGAATTATTAAGAAATATATGATCAAACTTTGTATGTAACATTAGGACTGGAATGAATAAAAAAAAATAGTTAATATTTCCTGAGAAAGATACCAACCTATCTTGGGGTATCATCTCCTTTAAAAATCTTCCTTTAAAGTTATGTTCCTTACTCTACTTTATTTACATACTTAAATGGAAATGTAACATTTCTTAAAAAAAATAATTAGTATTTTCATATCAGCTATAATGAACCATTGCAAGCTCATGTACACACACACACACACAGAGTCTTTGACTTATAATTTTTGGCCATGATGAGCACCACTGCTAGCATACTAGCCGAATATGATCACAAGAAAATACGTAAGAGAGTAAAAGTGTTTCTTGAATGGCAGCACTGAAAACCCAATTTCTAGTGTAGTCATTTGGGTAGAAGGAACAAGCACAGCATACTGAATGCTTCTTCCTGGCATCTGCCCTGGCTCCTTTGTGCATCCTTGCTGATTGGTCCATGCCCATGTCATTCTGATTTTTGACATTTTTTGATGTCATTTATGATAATATGTACAAAGTGATAGGCAACACTTCAGAAGTGTTCACAAATTTTACATGTATGAGAGCTAGTAGAAGACCTGCTAGCATATTCTCAAGAACATTCACTGCAGTATTGTTTGTAATGGGAAAAAAATGGGAACAACGTAAATGCCCACTGGTAGGAGAATTAATAAAGTCCTCACTTTGGTATGCTGTACAACAATAAAAATAAATGAGGCAGATCTATTGACATTCTCATGTAAAATCTGTAAGGTTTAGTAGTCTTTATTGAAAAAACAAGTTTCCAAAAATATCCACAGAATAATATTATTTTTTTGTGTATAAAAAACAAAAGACCACAGAAATTAGAATGCTCATTTGTATATGTAAATTCAGAGAAAAAGGACCTGGAGAAAGCACATCAAATCAATGACAGTGATTGTCTCTATTGATGGTACATGCTATAGGGATACAGGGCTGGATGTCACAAGTGATTTTAATCTCCTGTCTACTGTCTTCATTTTTACAACGGGAATGCATGCCAGTGTTGTTTGATTAACTTAGAATGTTTTATAAACGTTCTAGGGGTATTGAAAAGAGTCGAGGGGTGGGGGTGGGGGGGATATTTGCCAATTTGCTATGTGGCTTTTCTCCTTCATGTCCAGGTAATAAACTTCAGATATGGCCCAATCTATCAAAACACAACAAAGCAACTGACCTAATGCCAAACCCTCCACTCATTGCTGAAGCAGAGTGTGCTGGGCAAGGAACATTATGCTTCTTTCCCAAACATAAACCCGTTTGAAAGTGTTTCACTCTGTGTATATAACAGCCCATTTTGGGTGTATGTCTTCTTTTTTTCCCCACCCCAGCAGTTACCTGGGGTTCTTACTGACTAATGAATGCAAAACATGTATTTTTCAGAAGACATGTAGGGTTTAATAAAACAAGGTATAAAGTGATATATTATAAAGCTAATTTGGGAGATTGGAACAAAGGATCTATTGAATATAAATGTCCTTATTCTAGTGAATCAGCATTCTGGATATTAGAAAGATGGATTGAATCATGGACATGGCAGAGAAGATATGTTAGTAAAAACCCTTGGCCTTTAAAGTTCTTCTGTGAAAACCCTGGCCTGCCTGCCCCTGTCAATAGGAGATAGACTTCTCGGTTATATGCTTGTGTGCTCTCATGGAACTGCTTTTTGTTGTTGTTGTGTTGTTTTCTTTTGTTTTTGTTTTGTTTTGCAGGTTACATAATAATTGTTCTTTTCTAATAGACAATAAGCTTTATGAAGTCAAGGACCATGTGTTTTCATTCACCTTTATATAGGCATAACTCCTGCTAAGCAACTGGCAAATGATTCAGTGAATGAAATCAATGAGTACAATAGCTGAATTTATACTGTGGGAGAAAGCAAAGACTTTTAAATTAAATTTTGCTTAACTCTTCTATTCTCTCAGAAAATAGGACTCCACTTTGTAAACTGCAGACCAATTTAATGTGATTATTACTGTTTTAGTGAAAATAATGAAAGTATCACTATCTGCCACTCATTAGTCTAGAAATGAAGGATATGAGGATGGTGAATAGGCTGTACCACAAAGAACTGAAATTTTACAAGAAATTTCACCTTGGACCTTCCATATATGTGACCAACTTAAAGACCTCCTTAAAGTGAAGGGGGCTGTGTGATTGTGATACTATTGCTGTGTCCCGGTTTTGATATATTATTTGGATAGCACTGGCAAAGCCGTAGTAACAAGTCATACTCTGAACAAACCCTTAAGTAGAGCTTACTCTGTGCCAGAGACTCTTTTGAGGTCTTAACATGCATTAACCTAATCCTTTGTTTCCCTAATTAAAGAGGTAATATCTACTTATTATGGAAAACTTGAAATTGTAAAAGACTGAATTTCTGATTATCTTTAATGAATCTTTCACTTTATCCTTATAAAGTTATTTGGTCTCTGGAGGATTATATCAATTTTTTTTTTTTTTTTAGTATCAATCTGAGAAGCCTTGTTTTCTTAACAGGATGCATAATGTATTTATTTTATATATTTTCATAACTAATAGATTTGGCCTTGCTTTTGCCATGCCTTATGAATTTTGTTTTTTTATTTGCTTTTATTTTCCCTGCTCTGCTGTTGCCTTAGTTTTCTATGTTTCACTTGTTTTTTTTTAATTTTTTTATTAATTTTTTTAACATATATTCATTTTTAGGAGACACAAAGAGATAGAGCATGAATGGGGGAGGGTCAGAGAGAGACAGAGACAGAATCTGAAGCAGGGTCCTGGCTCTGAGCTGTCAGCACAGAGCCTGATGAGGGGCTCAAACCGACACAAGATCATGACCTGAGCCAAAGTTGGACGCTTAACTGACTGAGCCACCCAGGCGCACCTCACTTAAGTTTTCTGTGTTTCACCATACCATGATCTTTTTAAACATATGTCTTTATTTTCTTATGCTTATTTAGAAGATAAAATTCTTATTTTTAATTCTAATGGTTGCCTTTTAGTTTATGACATACATAATACGGTCTATATTTCTTTAATTTTCAGAGATAAGCACAAAGGGATAACATTCATTGTCCTTTTTGCCTATTAGAGAATTTAAGAGGTTAGCCAATGTCCTGCCATATCCTAGGCTTCATTAATTGTCTGTGGCTGTAGATTCAACACATTACTTTACAATTACTGTTTTTACCCTGTAAACTTTTTCCATTAGTTGTTTTTGGATTTGCCACTGAAACTCCTAACCAGTGCTACAAATGCAATTCATAACCAGACCTGTAAGCACAATTTATTATTTAGTAATAATATTGTTTAGTAACAACAAGAAATATATATATAATACTTTTATGTACTGGATACAGTGCTATATGAAATTTTTCATTGCATATTTGCTATAATTCTCTGAGGAAGTATCTATTTTTACCTCCATTTTCATAGAGAAGGACCTCAAATTCAAATAGATTAAGCAATTTATCCAAGGTCAGTAAGTTAAGCTGGTGGTTCCCAACCTGAGATTTGAATGTAGTTCTCTTGGTCCAAGGAAGCCTCAACTCCTAAAAACCACACTACCACTAGAATGTCTCATTCATCTACCTTCTCTAATGATGTGTTCATTTTTTCAACTCAAAGTTATGAAGTACATAATATGTGATAGGCATTTTTTGACAAAATGGTGAATCCTTGCCATCATTGCCTAAGGTCTGATATTGAAGAGATTCAATAAAGGAAGCCATGATGCTAAAGTATAATAAATATTATGGTAGGAGAATTACAGTGTTCTAGGAAATCTGAAAAAGTCTGCACTTTCTCTGGACATCAGGGCAGGTAGCACAGACTGGGAGATTTGGGGGAGGGAGATAGGAAAGGCGAGGAGGAGTAAGAAACTGAAAGAAGGTGAATATGGCTAGAGAATCAGATTCTGTCATTTTGATAGGAAAAATGAAAATGGCAGATTTAAAAAGAAGAAGGAGGGTTGAGAAATAAGGCCAAAGAGATACCCCTAGGTTATTTAATAGAGCTTGTCTCTGCTGTGGAATTTTGCTTGTAGCTCATAGAATTTCCCTTTTTAGTTTATAGAGCTTTTGTTGGTTTGAGTCTTTGTGGATCTGTCCATGGTTATTAGCATGTGACGTTTAAAGCAGGCATATAGAGCACTGGACGTTTGCCGTCCTGTTATTTTGAAATTTAAAATAAAAATTTAGCTCCTGAAAGTACATGCTTTTGTTGAAAAGGAAATTCTAAGAAGGCAGCTCTGAATTTATGTTTGTTGAGCTATTGGAAATGATGAGAAGCTTAGTGGAGCTCGACCCCCCATCAAGTTATTAACATGTTCCTGTTAGTTTTTGAGGGATGGTCTCTGAAGAAACCATTGGAATATTAATGAAAGTTTTTGATGAGATAAAAATTCAACAACTGGAACAACAACCATGCATTAGCCAAAAGAAATGGCAGGATACAATTTCCATGGCTACTGAAATATTATTTTGGTTTTCACTAAGCTGAGAAGTAAAATAGTCATGGTATAAGGAGGTAAATTGAGTTTAGCCCAGATACTTTGGTTGAAAAGAAGCACAAATCTCACTTTTTTACTTTCTACCATCAAAAATGGTAAAGTATTTGAATCACACTTATGAGATTAAAACTCTAGTAAGAGCATTTGCCTTATAAATGTGATACAGGAAGAAATGATTGGTAAAGTTCAAATAGAGCACAATATGCATGAATATTCTATAAATATTATTATCTAATAAGAATAGAAATGGTAGACCCTAACATCTTAGAGATTCAGCTTGAACTAATGTAATAGATAGAGATCAACTTCTCCATTTCATATATTTTCAAAATAAATACACTTCAGCATAAAAGCAAGTCCATAGACATAAGTAATTGAAAGCCTGACTGCAGAGAAGTGATATAAACAAGGAAATATACATTACTTATGTAATGAAAAGCATAGATACACCTTCTCACCTGCCCAACCTCCACCAATAAAACAAAATAACACACACACACACACACACACACACACACACACAACAGCAAAATTCTCATACCTTAAGGAGAGAAATCCTGGGAATGAGAGTACTACCATGTAAAGTACTACCATGTAAAGTACTACCAGCTAAAGAGGGCATTTAAAACTTTTGGAATTAGATAAGGCATTATTCTGAGAGATGGATGAGGTAAGGGTTTATGAAAGATTTGCAAATACTTTTCCTTAGAATGTTGGGAAGGTCCTAGTATTTATTTTTCTGTATATGAAATAAAAGTTCTTTTCCTGAGAGTAAACCAGGCACATGGTAGTCACTAAATCAGGAGCAGAGGAATAGTTAAGAGCATAGACTCTGGATTTAGATACACTGAGGTCTGAGCTCTGTCATGTATAAGCAAGCACTTTTCCCATCTGTCTCAGTTTTCTCAGGTATTAAGATAGAAACAGAAATATCTAACTCTCACATTTATTGTCAGGGTTACTACAAAGTGTATGGAAAGATCTTTGTTCAGTGGCACATTTGGACCCTACAAAAATGATGAGATAATTGAGACACCAACCATGAGTATAGCATAGTTGTAGCAAAGAGGATGTAGGGAGGAAGCCCCAATAAAATGAAGTTGTATAATCATCCTTAAATGGTTGCTTGGTATTCTTCTTGAGGTGGAGATAATTAGAAGCTAGAAGGTGTCATCAGCAAGATGTGCTGACATAAGAGCATAAGAGCAGGGGTAAGTCTGGGATGAGCCCCCAACATTAAGTAACTTTCAGTCACACCCCTGTTAGGCAGTCAGACCCCAGAGCCTTGCTTCAGTTACTTTAACTGAATTATGACCAAAGCTGGGAAGTTTTCTCTTCTTGTCTGCTCTTGGAGCCTGCTGTTCACCTGCTTCTCAATCCTCCTTCCTCCCAGAAATAATATATCCACTTGGTCTCTAGGACCCTTTTCTTTCTTGGTTCTCCTCCTGTCTCCGTGACTGCGATTTCTCAATCTCTTTTGCACAATTGTGTTTTATGCTCCCAACCTCTAAGTGATGGCATGCCTCAGGGCTCCTTTCTTGGAATTCTTCCTCTCTTTATTCTGCAGGTACTCCCTAGGTGAGCTTATATAGGCAGGTGTTCCACATAATACTGTACCCTGAAAATTCTCATATTTACATCTCAGTTCTGATTTGTCCCCTGAACTCTCATTTCCTGCATTTCATCTATTCCTCATTTCCACTTGTAATCAGCATTCTCAAACCTAATGCAAGAAAACATAGTTCCACCCTCCTGCCTTCTCCAGCTCTCCAAATTACAACTCCTTTCAATTACTCCAGTATCAAAACTTGGATTCATGCTAGATTTGTACCTTCCCCCACCCCGATACCCTAATCCAATCCACCAAAAATTGTCTATCAGTTCTGTGTTCTAATATATCTACAACATGACCTTTTTCACCACTTATATCCACTGTGCTCCCCTCCCTCAGGTCCAGGCTATCATCTTTTCTCTCCCTTACTACGTAGCCTACTAAATTGTTTCCCTGCTACATCCCTTGTGCCTCCACCATCTATTCTCAAAATAGCAACTGCAACTACCTTTAAAAAATAAGTTATATAATATCACTTCTCTGTTCAAGACACTCATAAGATTTTCAACATCATCTAGAGTAAAATTGACCCACATTGACCTGTTCCTCCATCTGCTATCTGACTCACTTTCTGTCTCTTTCTCTTTGATTACTGTTTGCAGGCCACAATGCCTTCTTTCTTGTTCTTCAAGCACTCCAAGCATCTGCCTCCCTTGGGCCCTTTGAACTTAACTCGTAGATCTGCCTAAAATGGCTTTCCCCCAAACAGCCAGAGGACTTGCCTGTTTACTTCATTCAGGTCACTTCACTTCTACTCAAATTTCATATCATCCTGGAGGAGGATTCCCCTGTACAGTCCACTCTAAGTAGCACCCCCTCCATGCCTCTATCCCCTTATCTTGAGTTATTCTGTTTCTCAGACTGTAACATATTTTATATTATTTATTATTTTGCCTTTTTTTGGTTTACTGTTATATTACTAATACGTAGAAAAATGATTGGCTCATGGTTAGAGAGAAATAAATATTTGTTAAAGGAGTGAATGCCTGGTGTTAGAATAGAAGAGGGCAGTTCTATTCTACCAGTGGGAATGGGTCTCTGTTCTTGCCTGGCATCACTGGAACCAAAGCTGAGTTGGACAGTAAGTATATAAGATAGTACCTATGTCTAGTAAGGCTCTAATAAACATCTGATTTAAACTAGGCTGCCTTATGATTTGAAAACGTCAATGCCTCATGAGACATGAGTCTCTATTTTAATATACTCTAGGGATCTAGTCAATACCCTTTCAGTCAATACTCTTTCAGTCAAGAGCAGTTTAGTTTTTAGGATCATTTTTGTAAAGAAAAAGTATCCCCATATACTACCCCCAAAAGGCTGATAAAGTTTTCTTAAAAATGTATTCATGTCATTTCTGGGAAAGAAGACAATTTGACCACACATTAAAAATAAGATTTTTGGAGCTAGGGAACTCTCTTCTTCCCTTCTCCCTGCGGTCTCTCCTCTCCCTTCCAGTTAGATCTTTTGGTATAAGCCTGGCTAAACAAAGTAAACTGCACATATATTAATAGGAAAACAGCTGTTGAGCTGTTGCAAGAGCAATATCACCAACTAATATTAGGGCAATATATTTTAGTCTCTGAAGACAAAGAGCTTTCAGTTCACCTTTGCATTATAACATTTGCACATTCATAAAAAGGGGGGAGGGGAAGGTATTTCAAACCAAGAATTGGAGCCCTTCAGAGGAGAGTTTGAGTTAGGATTCAGATCATTCACTCTGGAAGGGAAAATAACAGAACCAAGATATCATTAACCTGTATTTGTAAAGCATTTTGCTTATTTGCTTGTTTTAACCAACGTTACTGGCCAGATAGTGACCCAGGGGACTTAAAAACAACTCTTGCCTGTTACCACCCTCCCTGGCTAGGCTTCTCTGTTCTCCCATATTGGAAGCTGTCTGTCTTTCCTTTCCCTGGGCCTGTCTCTGTTAATCCACCTATTCCAACTCCTCCTCAATCCGAGAAGCTTTCACTTACATCTCCAATATACGTTTAAATTTGGAATTCTGTGAAATACAAACTGTCAGTGCCCTTTACACCACTTCAGCTTACACACTGCTTTTTATGCGTGTGTGGTTAGTATGTGCTTGGGAGTGTATACGTTTCATCTCCCCCAGCTAACTTGTCAGGTTGTTGAGAGCAGAGAGTAGGTTCTTGAAGCACCTTACGGTGCTGTGTTCATAGTCGGCCTTCATGAAGTCTCACTGGGGAAGTGGGTGTACGTGAGAGTGGGTGCTGCATGGTGTTAATGGTGAGGAGTCTACACTTTTTGCAATCTGGATCTGCTGCCCACTCGCTATGTGACTCTTGCCAAGTTTACCCTTAGTGGGAAATAAAAATGTCTTCCTCAAGGGTGGTTGAATTGTTTGAGAGATAATACATATTAATTTGACTAGTTCAGAGTCCAGCAAATAGTAGATTCTTATTACATGTTGACTTGAAAGTGAGTGATAGAATATAAAGTTAGTGATGGATTCTGTGTGGTTAATGTAGAGAAAGATGGGCTTGCTAACTCCATCCTTGTGGTATAGACTAAACAAAGAAGCTGGCTGTGGAATCGGGCAGACTGAGTTCAACTCCACCATTCACTAGCTGTCTGACTTAGAGGTATTTTTAAAGACTTTCAGACCTGTATTTTCCCTATAGAAACACTAATACTTATCTCAGAAACATTAATGCTGATAACAGAGGTGTTATGTGGACCAAATGAGAGTGTTGTGAGAGATTTTCCAATGAGTTAATGAATGTGACCTTGTCAGTTTATTTTTGGAGCTGATCACTCCTTGAGCTACATGAATGGATTCCATTTCAGCTCGTTACCTTGACTCTTCAGTCTTGTGGCAGAGACTACTAGCCGACTGCCTAATTCTGCTCTCCTTCTTGGAACACACAGTTAGACTACATTTCCTAAGCTCTCCTATATTCAGTGATGCCAAATGACTGCAGCTTCTCCATTGGAATGTGAGTGGAAACGCTGCATGCTCATCCTCCACCTCTGCTTTTCACTGGATGAAGATGATGGAGAAAAAGATGACAGGGAGTGCGGTTTCTGGGATGACCAGATAAAAGCTGTTTTACCAACCCAAACACGTGCCCAAGACTCTTGTATTAAAAAATAAATAAACTTCCTTTTCTTTTTGTGATTGCAGGCTAGCTTATTCTGTTTTAATAGACTTCTATCCTAGGGGTGCCTAGGGGCACTCCATGCCTAGGGGTAGCTCTGTTGATTAAGTCTCTAACTTTGGCTCAGGTCATGATCTCACAGTTTGTGAGTTCAAGCCCCACGTCGGGCTCTGTGCTGACAGCTCAGAGCCTGGAGCCTGCTTTGGATTCTGTCTCTCCCTGTCTCTCTCTGCCTCTCCCCACTCATGTGTGCTCACTCTCTCTCTCTCTCAAAAATAAACATTAAAAGCACAATGGTACTTGCTGAGTGTCATGCAAAAAAAAAATTAAATATACTCTTATCCTATTATCCAAATTCTCATGCCTGAAAGTTGTAGTCTGATATTAAACACTCAGTGTGTGTTAGCTTTTAATACTATTCCTACTAGCAGAAAATAAAAAAATGTTTCATTTCTAGACCTGTTGATTCTCAAGGTCAAAAATGTCATATCTTTTTTTCCTTTTTTTTTCAGTAATAAGGGTAAGAACTTTCATTTATCATTGATGATTTATTTTTTGTCTTTTCAGTATTGTCATAGAATTTTTTTTTTATTTTCTATTGGGTTATTTATCTTATACTTCAGGGACTTGAAGAACTTTAGATATAATCATTATTATCCCCTCATTGTGTTTTGTTGTTTTTAATAACAAATGCCTAATGACATTTAATCATTAAGTTGGCCAATCTCTTCTTTATGGATTCTTCTTTTGATTTCATGTCTTGAAACTCATTTCTAACCCTAAGATTAGATATGCATTCTCCCTATTAAAAAAAAAAAAACTGTGGGTCTGAATGCACACTATACTACCTATATTTGCTCTCTAGACTATCATGTCACCTTTCATGCCAAAGTATTTAGCACTGATCTCTAGCTTCTTTCTAAAATTAGACAACTTTATCTTACTTAGTCACTTTCCTTTTATTTCTAATTAAGCATGTGGGATCTAAGTGATCTGAGGAATATTTTCCCCTCTAATATACTAACTTTTATTCTGTCAGTATATCTCTCATATCTCTTCAAGTTCTTTGTTTAATTTATTAATGTTCTCACCAATGCTTTGAAGATTTCATTAACATGCTGTTTACCCCTTCAGATGCTATTAGTGATGATGGTCCAATAAAACAGAGTTAAACTGATCCCCTATTATCTGATTAGCCAGTCTGCACATTCTAACCTGACACCTTCTTATATTATATTCATCCCATGTTTGCTGTATTCAGATGTTTAAGATCTACATATTCAGCCAATTTAAATTAATTTAGCTATCAAGATTTCATGAGATGCTGTACCCAGCACTTTACTATGTGCACTATCAAGATACAAGATCAAATAATCATCTACCACATTCCCTTTAGCTAATATAATCTTTATGATTTCAGCCAAAAAGTTTCTAGTTAGTCTAATCTGTTTTATTCTTTGTGAATCTGGGCTATTTATTGCCAGTGGCTGTGTTCTCTTGGAGTTGGATTATCTCTTAGGAGCAGTCTGGATAAATTTTCTTCATTATAGGGCTCAGAATGAAATATTGAGAAGACCAGGAGCTCAGCAGTTACCAACTGAACAAAGAGTAATGTAATTCTAATATCAATCGATCAATCAACGAGCTTTTATTGAAACAATCATGTGCACAGTCCTGAGTGCTGAACGGGATATAGACATATAAAACAAAGATTGTTTTAGTCAGGGCTCTTTTGGTTGTAAGTCACAGAAGCACAACTCAATCTAGTTAAATCACCAAAGGAAACTTATTGGAAGATTCCAGGTTAGCTCACAGAATGAAAGGAAACAATGCTATAGCCATCTTAAAGAAAATTAAAACCTGTGTCTTGATGCTTTGAAATCATCTCCCTTTTTCTGTGCCTCTTGTCTCTGGATGTGAGTTTCATTCTCTTTCTCCACATACCAGGGAATGTGTACTAGAGTTCTCTAGAGAAACAGAACCAATAGGATGGATATGCAAATATATGTGTATGTATGTATAACTGTGTTTAGAGATACATATAATGTGAATAGATTTGTTATAAGGAATTGGCTTACATTATTATGGAGGCTTCCAAGACCCAAGATTTGCTGGGTGAGTTGGTAAAGTGGAGATCCAGGAGAGCTGATGACTCCAAAAGATGATAGGTTCAAGACCCAGGAAGAACAAAGGTTTCTGTTTGTGTCTGAAGGCAGGAAGAAAAGTCAGTGTAACAGTTTGAAGGCATTCAGGCAGGAATAATTCTCTCTTATCTGGAGGAGGGACAACCTTTTATTTTATGCAGGCCTTCAACTGATTGGACAAGGCCCACCCACACTAGGGAGGGCAATCTGCTTTCTCAGTCTATCAATTTAAATATTAACCTCATCCAAAAACACCCTACAGAAACACCTAGAATAATGTTTGACTAAATATCTGAGTGCCTTGTGGCCTAGTCAAGTTGGCACATAAATTTAACCATCACAGAATATACCTGTCATCAGCTAGGAAGTCTGACTCTAATCAGACTTCTTTTTCCTTTCAGCTCCCACTGGGAAAATCCTAGAGAAGAATTCCCATTAGTTAGTCTATAGATAAATCACTATGACTACCAGGATGTAGTATTATAAATGATCCAACCTTGGTCACCTGGCTATTTCTGTGATTAGAAAGATATGATGGAATATTGTGATAGATAGAGAAGCAATTTTGATCCCCAACAGAAACATATTATTAAAATTGGCAAGAAGCAGTTCCTCAAAAGAAATAGGGATGAGATGGTCAAGTGCAAATCACACAAAAAAAAACCACCATGCAGATTCAAAGAGTTTGCGAGCTATTTTTAAAACCAAGCCAACACAGTGATTCATAAGCAGCATATAATGATGTACCCCACATTGACATATCCAAAAAGTACATAATGATTCATGGAATTGAGAAGTCCAGAAAAGCTGTTATAACCAGAGAAAGTTTCAAAAAAGAGGCAGGATTCACACTGGGCCTTGAAAGATTGACAGATAGGTAGAGAGATTAGTGAAGGCCTTTGAGGTGAGTGAGGAAAGAATGGCCATGACAAGCTACTGAGGAGATTTCCAAAGCAGAAAGAAGGGAGGGTAGCATCATGTGGTCAGTTACGGAGGGACTCAAGGAAGCACTTGTACAAACTTATCTCCAAAACATTCCCCCATTAACCTTCTTTGCTACATCATGTACCTAGACACAAAAAATTTTCCTCATCTCTTCTCTTAGCTGAAACTTGAATGTTCCTTAAAGATCCATTTCTCCTTTAGCTAGAGTGACCATACTATATCATACAGGCTGGGGTGCCTCTGGTTTAAACTGGGAATGCACTCAGCCTTCTTCTTCTCATTTTTCATGGACTTCTAAATCAGCATTCCTTCACTCCCCAGTAAAACTCACTAGTCTTTTGAGATTCATGATGTTAGACCGTTGTTGTCTTTTTGCGAACTCACTTCTCCCTAGCTTTGGGTCACTGGAGACTTTGAAACAGTCCCTGCAGTCCCCTTTTCCATCCGAAGTTCAGTGACATCATGAGCCTAGGGGTGATATCTGTGCCAGAGTTCTAAACTTGTGCTTTCTTGTCTTGTTCACCTCTAGAGACTTTGTCTACTAATTATTGCACCCTCCCATTAAAATGACCAGTCTCTAAACGTTCAACTGCTCAGAATGCACTATGCTGTTTCTAGTCTTAAAAGTAATGAGGTGGTATCTTAAGCTTTCTCATCAGATTTTTCTCTAGCCACAACTTGATTTATCTCTTTTTCCAGTTGTATAGAATGGGTGTCTCTTCTGTTCTAAGCCAGTCCTTCCCCCTTTATCCTTGACTCTTGATTCCTCATTTTCCCTCTGAGGGAATCTGTCTTTCTTCACTTTTGTCTTAAGTACCTTCTACCTTTTTGGGGGAGAGGGATTTCTTCTTTGTAGCTTATAAACTTATTTATATTTTTCTCCATTGCATACCTCTCTTGTTATCATACTTCTAAGAAATAGATTCTTTTCCATTATTTCTAAGCCCCTCCTAAATCTACTGCAATCTTCCTTATCATCAAATTCAGTGGAAGTGTTTCAGAGCATATCACTCCGTGCCACCGTACTCTCTTTGGTTTTCCATGATCCTCTCTGATCCTTTTAGAGAAAATTTGTTAATTCCTTTCTTAATTTTGATTTTCTCATAGGCTATGACTCTTCCAAAATTTCCTTAGTGACCTCACCTGCTTCCACAGTTTCAGCCACCAGTTACAGGCTGATGATTCTGAAATCTGTGAATCTATATGTTCAGTCTAGAACTCTGTTCTGAGTTTTAAACTTAGAGATCCATTTTTTCATACACACACACACACACACACACACACACACATACACACACACACACCCTTATTGCTTCAACATCAATAAATACAAAACTGAATGGATTACCTTAATATGCTTCTATAATACCCTCAGCTTCAGGGATCTCCCCGACCCAGTCAGCCAAGTTAGAAACCTGAGACTCATTCTTGAATCCCCCATCCCCACCTTTCTCACTACCATGCTCAATTAATTGTTCAACAAGTATTATTGACTGAATATCTAGAATACTTTCAGAAGCCAGAGATTTGTTCCCTAATCTGATGTCCCCTACTCTCTCATTTAGGTTTTATTACCTTTCTCTGGGATTACCAAGATAGTATTTTAAATGCCATCCTAGACTTCATTTTATCTACTAATTCATCTCCCAAATGTAGCTTTCATGTAGCAGATGGAGGGGTTTATCTAAAATTCGTGTGTGACCACCTCCTCTTTCCCGTTTAGTATCCTTCAATGATTTTTTTCCATTGTTTTCATGTAATGTAACTTTATGCACCTTAATGTTAGACATAGGATCTTCCCTCTCCAATCATGTTAACTGAGTATACAATTTCTTATTTATCTCCCAACTTCATTTTCTAAAACATTGGCAGATGGAATTGAATATAGATCCCCATCATGCTATTCCTTGAGCCTCACCTTTGCTTGAATGCCCCCTTTAATGAACTGTCTTGAATGCCCCTTTTTCTTTTTTCACATATTCTATTCATTCTTTCAGACATAGTTCAGGCATCACTTTGAGCCAGAAGTCTTTCCCATCATCTCCTGATTGGGTTAGGTGCCTTTATCGGTTAGATCAGTTCAGGAAACAGAAGCCACTCTAGGTATTTCAAGCAGGAAGAAATTAACTACCAGAAATTTGATGATTTTAATATCACTACCAATTTCTGTGCTGGTCAGGAAAATCTAAGTTATGTTAAAGACACAAGTTAACCTCAAAACCTATGGCTTAGTATAACAAAGTGTTGCTCTACTAAGCTAGTTTATGATGCTATGATGGCTAGCTTGGGTCAGTACCTGGGAATTTATTCTGCTTTACATAGTCACTTAGAGACTCAAGCTGACAGGGACTCAAATACCTTATACCTGTGCCAATTGGAACTTCTGGTCTTCTTAGTTGCCTCAGCAGGTAAAAAGAGTCTGGAGAAATTCACATGGCTTACCACTGTCTCTGGAAATAACACTTATCTCTTCCGCTCATTTTATTGGCTGGGTCTGGTCACATGGTCCCTTTCAACTATGCGGTTTTTTATGTGCCTGGGAAAAGGGGGACTAGATATTGGTGAGCACTGCTTTAAAGATGGAGAAACTGAAGCTCAGAGAGGTTTATTTCCCCACATTTGCACAGTTAAGACTTGGCAGAACTGGAGTTAAGATTTCACTATTGTTAAGAAATCTCTGTTGCCCTTCTTTTGGTCTCTCCCTATTAGGTCTCTCCCTCATGGAGGAGAATTATTCTTCTAGTCTTTCTGACATTAGGCTTGCTTGGACCAAGTGAGGGTAAGTAACACATACCACTCCCAAGCAGAAGGTTTAGCAGGCATGATGCATTTTCCTCATGGTGCTCCTCTGTCTGTTACAAGAGTGGCAATTTCCCAAACAGGAGCTGTACCTCCAACCTGTTGTAGTGTGAAAAGTATATGGAGCAGAGCTTCAGGCAACCTGCAGGCAACACTTAACATGAGTAAAATATAAATTTGTGTTGTTGTAAGCCCGTGAGATTTCGAGGTCGTTCATTACGTTAGCGTAAATGAGTAAAATCTAACGCAAATACTGAAGAACTTACAAAATCCAACCAAAGACTGAGCATCCAGGATTCAGAAAGGAGTGGAATCTAAGTATCTATAAAGAATTTTATGGGGCGCCCGGGTGGCTCATTCGGTTAAGCATCCTACTTCAGCTCAGGTCATGATCTCACAGTTCATGGGTTTGAGCCCCATGTCAGGCTGTGTGCTGACAGCTCGGAGCCTGGAGCCTGTTTCAGATTCTGTGTCTCTCCCTCTCTCTCTCTGCTCCTCCCATGCTCATGCTTTGTCTCTCTCTCAAAAACATAAACATCAAAAAATATTTAAAAAAATAAAAAGAATTTCAGTAAATGCCCGAGGATAAACTCTACCTGGCCTTGAATTAGAATCATTTATATCAAACCCTTCTGATTATGTGTGTCTCTGTGATCAAGATCCACATCCCTAAGGGAGAGAGAGTGACAGTCTTACTGGTCCAGAATGGTCACGTGCCCATCTGCCCCTCTGCCAAGGAGAGTAGGGGCTGGTGGAGGGCAACCCGAAACAGCTGACCATCCCACTGGGACCATGTTGAATGAGGTGGTGGTAATTCCTCAAAGCAAATTGGATGCCGACATACAAAAAGAGGGGAAGAAATGGCCTCCCTAATAGCAATTCATTGAAATAACAGTAATTATTCATCATTGGCATATCCCCTGTATCCGTTTCTTTCTCTCTGCTTCATAACCACATGAAATCATCTTTCCAACCCCTGCTTCCCAAACCAAGCATCCTTAATAACCTTGTAGAAGTCTTTTATTTGGCTGTGCCCAGCTTCCCGTCCCCTCTGCTCAAATCAATAGGAAAAAATAAAGATAATCTACATTAATTTGGTTGTAGTTGTTTTAACATCCCCTGAAACCTTGAAGTTCAGCAGTACTGGGCCAGCTTGAAGAAAACCTTTCTGACAGGAAAGCAAGTTTCAAAAAAAATGTTCCCCAGTTTGCTAGGCTTATAAGCCTAGGGCAAGTTTAATTAAACTCAATGGAGCATTTTAAAGTGAAGAAAAAATTAGGACAGCAAGAAAAACGTGTTGATTGTTTCCTAATTATGCTGTGGACTTTCTCTCTAATGCTTCCCCCCTCCTTTCCCTCCCTAAATAAAACAACTGGCACGTTAAGTTTGCACACAGAAGATTACATCTCAACCATGCGTTCTGCACCAGCCAGGCACGCTGCTTCCCATTCCGCTGTTGGGCTTGCTTTTTGGAGACATTCATGCTTTTGTTATTTCATGGAGATACTTAATCAAATACAGAGAGACAGAGAGACAGAGACAGAGAGGGAGAGAGAGAGGAATTCAGGGAACACATTAGACTCCAGCAGTTTCTACCCTTTATGTTGGAAGCCCAACATTGATTAGCCTCTCCCTACTAGTATGGACTCCTTACTTTATAATATTTAGTCCACTGAACAGTCTGTATTTTTAAAGACATGATGAATTTACTTTCTCATTTTTATTCATGAGACATGCATTAACACAAAGTGATCTTTTCAGGATAACCACACTACTGATAGAATTATATCCAAAAGCAAAAAAACAAAAACAACAACAACAAAAAACAAAACAAGCAAACAAAAACAACAAGACCAGAGCTTGTAATCCGTTCATTTCACTAATAGTGTCCTGCTCTGTGCCAGGCAGCATACATGTAGCCTTGGTATGAGCATGTAGACCGTCTCCATTAGAATTTGAGATGTAATAAAGAAACTCATAGATCTTGGGGACTCTAGAGCCCCTGGCTGGGAACCTGAGTGCTGGAACTGTGTGACTGTTCAGGTGTTCAAGACTCCTAGACCACTGCTGATGAGAAGACTGTAGGTGTGGACATGAAGAAAAAAGATGGCTTCAGGTAAAAGCCTCAAGCCAGACACTGGTAGCACATAAAAGAAAATCAATTTTTGTCTCAAATGGTGCCTCAAAATTATTTTAAAAGAAATAAGAGTAGTTAGTGCTTTAATAGCACTTACTGTGAATCCGCTATTGCTGTGAGCAATTTACATGTATTAACAGATTTTAATAAGCATTAAATGGCATTCTAATAAGGCACAGAGAAGTGACGAGGTGGGCCTGAGGTCACACAGCTAATTAGTGCCAGGACCAAAATTTGAAGTGATGCCATCTGGTTGTTAACCTAGTGGTTAAGTTTGCACATATAAGATGGTTATCATACGTGGCCTAATAGAGAAAAAACATCGGAATCCCACTAAACTCAGCAGTTCTAAACTGTTTTGACACCAAGAACCTCTTTCCTTTTCCTTTTCCTTTTCCTTCTCCTCCTCCTCCTCCTCCTCCTCCTCCTCCTCCTTTCCTTTCCTTTCCTTTCCTTTCCTTTCCTTTCCTTTTTTCCCTTCCCTTTCCTTCTTTCTTTGCTTTTCTTTCCCCACATGGACTCCTGTGCTTTGAAAGATATTGTCTACTGCCTCATGAAAAGAGGGAGAGCTCAAAATGAAATGAATTTAAAAATAAATATGTCATGTAGAATTTTGGAAGGGTGTATGTCAGAAAATTACATTAATGGTAATACAGAGCTAGAGCACCAGCCTGGCATGTGACTCTTGATCTCAGGACTGAGTTCAAGCCCCACATTGGGCATAGAGCCTGCTTAAAAAAAATAGTACAGAGCTAAAATTGTCCCCAAATTTATGAATCCAGTTAAGTTAAACTCTAAAGTCACCTTGGAGTCTGATAGATTAGATGAAATTCCCTGTTAAAACCAATAGTAAAGTTTCTCAACCTTTTTCCCCACTCAGCAATGGTTCTCTAAAGCAATACCTTTCAGGGGCACCTGGGTGGCTCAGTTGGTTGAGCATCCGACTTCAGCTCGGGTCATGGTCTCATGGTTCATGAGTTTGAGCCCTGCATCAGGCTCTCTGCTGTCAGCACAGAGCCCGCTTTGGATCCTCTGTCCCACCTCTCTGTCTCTGTCTCTGTCTCTCCCCCACTTGTGCTCTCTGCTCTCTCAAAAAATAAGTAAAACATTAAAAAATATAAAGCAACAATTTTCAGAAGTTTTGGGGTAGACAACTTGGAATACCCGTTGGTAGTGTATTAGAATCTCTAGGGGAATATGCTGAATTTGAAGAAAACCTCCAAGTGATTCTGAAATGTCTACAACTGTACGTGGGGGTGAAGTTGTTTCCTACATCCTGCTGCACGGCACTCAGAGCCCAGTGGAGAGTGACCGAACTCCACTCACCAGACAGTTATCAGCTATCCTTTCTCTCCATCTAGCCCGTGCAGAGTCCTGCATGTGAATACCAACCAAGTGACCCGACCCAAATTATAGCCCTAAAAATGAGTGCAGCAGCACCTTCCAGAGCCTGCATGGAGCGGTGGTGAAGAATTAGGCTGAGAACAAATGGCAGTTGGGCGCTGGCATGACTGACTGCACGTGTGCTCAGTTCCCAGGGCCTCCCTGGGCTGCAGCTTCCTCACCTGTCAAACATGCACACGTTTGACCCAAACTTGTCTACAATCCAGTCTCCACCCTAGATGTGGTTGACTTGGAAATAACAGAACACCAGGGCCTAAGATAAAATATAGTAACATTTGCCAGGTCTGGTGCTTCAGATGCATAGTCCCTGACAATAAAGCAAATTCTCTAACCTGCTATTTGAGGCCTTGGGAATGTCATCACCTTCTTCTTCTGGTCTTTCTGTCTTGCTCTTCAAATGATTCTAGCTGTTCTTTTACTATTAGAACTCCCCTTAGACCTTAACACATTAAAAAACATATACTGTTTTCCCCTTTGTTAGAAGTCTATTTTTGATTTTCTAGAACTCCGTAATCACCATCTTTCAAAATCTCATCCAAATTTCATGGCATAGTCAAATGTTACCTTCTTTAGATCTTTAGACTAGATTGGATTAGACTTCTGGACAGAAGGGACTCACTGTTCCAGTTTTTTCCTTCTCTTTCTCTCATATGAATGTAGGTTGTAATGCCTGATAGTAAAGTAAAGTTCACGTTTCTAAACCCCAGCAGTCTGTATTTGGGGCCAGATGTTCCTTCACTATGGGTGCCTGTCCTCTGTATTGTGGGATGTTTGGTGCAGCCTACACCTCCTGACCTCTACTCCCCAGAAGCCAGTAGCACCCTTCCACCAAAATTTTCTCTGGAAATTGCCAAAACTTACCTCCCCCGGGGGTAAAATTGCACTCAGGTAAGAGCCACTGGTCTAGATACTTGTGTATATATCCTTGCTTCTCTTCCCCCACAGGATTTAGCTCAGTACCTGCTAACATAAATATTTATAGAAGAATAAATTAATAAATCATTGTTGAATAATTATTTGTATAATGAATGGATTTCTGTCACATCATTGCAATCCAGCTATCTGCTCTGTTAGGTCTCGAGTCAAAAGAAGAGGCAAACATTTGTGGTGTTGGTCAGCTGGAAAGTCTGCTTGGCAGGACTGAGATTTACCTAAAGTATCTCTTAAACTTATACTCTGATTACCTCTCTTCTAAGGAATGAGAAGCTTGAAATTGTCCTATAGTTTTCCATCTGATTGATACTAACACTTTCCTCTTTTCTAATTGTCCATCCATGTAGTGGAAGAAAATTGGCCCTTTTTTCAAGAGACAGTGCTTTTGTGTTTATTATGCTAGCCGGGTCTGAGAACCCTCTCAGGGAATAACAGCAGTGGTGCAGGGGAAGAGCAGAGGGGTAAAGGCTGTCACTTGAGAATCAGAGATTTAGAAGAAAGTCCAGGCCTGGAGTGACTGTATTTGCTAATGCAAATTCACTAGTCTCCATGTAGGTTGCTAGGATATGGTAAAGTGCTTCAAAGTAGGACTCGTTCTTGAATGAGTGGATATTTGGGCTTAAAAAAAATAAATTAGGGTGCTGACATGGGAAAGGTTTGGGGTAGAGAGTGATTGAACAATGCATGGGTGTTGAGGCCCAGTGAGTCTCTTCCATGGTCAGAGCTCATGGGGTGCAGGTCCTTGGGAAGGTAAAGTTCTCTCTCAAAAAGGCAATAGCATTTTGGGCACTTGCCAGCAACTGGAACCAAGAGCAGAGTCAGTAGGGAGCAAAAGCTGACAGGGTGTATGTCCGTATGTCTGATGGGCTATCAACTTTAAAAACGCCAGCTGGTTGAGTCTGCTTTTGTTTTGGATTATTTTTACCCTTCTATTAGCCAAACTAATTGAAAGCTGACTTAGAAGTCTACCCAGCAAGACTGATGCCTGTTCTAAACCCATTGCCTCCTTTCTTTTCAGCTTAAAGCTCAGTCACTATTAGTTTCTTCCACTGCTTCTCTCAACTAAGAATTTTATGAGTTGGTCCTGGGAATCATTTAATATTCTTCTATATTAATAATATAACAACAACACAATAACAATAACAGTAATTACACCATCAAAGGTACAGGTAAAGATTTCAGAGCACTTACTATGTGCAGGTATCATGCAAAGCTTTTGCACATGTTGTTAATAACCCTCCCCATGATAGCCCTGTGAGCCATTACTCTTCTTTTGAAGATAAGGGAGCTGGGGCTTAAATAGTTTAATACAGCAACACAGCTGATAATTGGGTAGGTCTCGCATTTGAATCCAAATCTGTCTGGTTCTAGAAACTGTGTTCACAACCAGGAGATTATACTTTCCTTCATGGTTCCTAACATAGAACTTTTGATAGGAAATTATTCCAGTAAGAGTAGAATAGCAATAACGGACAGGTACCCAGCCAGTATGTCAGAATCATGCTACTGAGGCCTCCCTGATGCTGTCCTATTCTCTCTGTCAGTCCGGAACATACACTGCAGACAGGAGTAGACGTTCCATAGGTGCCTATGGACTTCATCATGGGTCCTGAAGTTCATGTGTTAATGCTTTGAGATTTGACAAGCGAATGAGTCAGTAGAGCGCAACAAACCTGGTCTGTTGTATTTGTTCTTTGTTTCAGTTTCAGATATTGTTATTAGTTGTGCAAAAGTGAAAAATAAATGTCATTGGTGTTTTGAGGTTGAATGACTTCTGAGAAAGAGAAGAGAGACCTTTAAAGAATTTAAATCCTACCTGAATAGATGGTTAGGGGTAGCAGCTCCCATAAACTATGCCTGTCTCAAGCCTGACCTTTGTCCCAGTCTCAGAATCAAAGTCCGTGGAGCCTCTCTTTGGTTCCTACTTTGAATCTGCCCAGGTCAATAGCCAGTAAAAGGAAATTGTGCTGAATTATCACAATTTTTATTTGTGCTGACTTATTGGAAATCAGGCAAGACAGATGAGTTGCAGTATCTACACACTTGATTACCCCCTTCCCCAATTTTTCTGTGGTTTCATTTTGGATCTCTTTGCTACAGCATTTTAGCTCCAACTTTGGGCACTGAATCATGCTCCAATGTCCCATCAAGCATCTCGGTAATGTGATAAATTCATCCAAAGTCTCACAGTGCCATCCTGCACGTGACAAATGCAATAACACGTCAGGCTCAGAATGATACCCATATTAGGCAGATACTCCCTCTGCTGACAGCAGGTGTTTCTGCTTTATCTGAAAATAATTCACTGAATAGATAATTGGTGAATCCCCAGTGGGAACAAAACTTGATTCTGTCTGAGCATAGGTTACCAAGTGTACCACCATAAAATAATTGATTTTGTGATATATTAAGTGGGGACGTACTCAAGACTACTGAACTTTTCACTTAGGGCCTGGGGCTGAAGTTGAACTAGGCTCCCAAAGGTGAAGAACCCATGCATGACACGGGCAGGGCTTCACAATCCGACAGCCAATTTAACTTTCATTTTCTTTATTAATCTAATATGTTCTACCTTTCACCAGGACGTGATGTGCAGGGAGTTTCATTAAAACGGTTGAGTTGTTATTGGAGATAATCACGGAAGGAATGTATCACAAAAGTCAAGAAAGTCTGAATCATTTTTCATGCTGTTGTTTTAGAGAAGAGGTTTCGGATGCTGATAGGGAAGTTACTCTAGCTATAGGGCGAATTTAATTGCGTTTTTAGAAACTTCTTTTAATCCTATAATAACAAAAAAATTTAATCAGTGCTGACATTTTTTGTTGCCAGAAGAAGGTAGTAAAAGGGTAAAGAAATAATTGTTAGTTCTGAGAATATAATTAGTGACTTTAATGCTTTAATCTAAAAAATGAATATTTTGAGCCTAGGTGAATGATTAAAGAAAAGATATTGAAAGTCTTTGAAATTTCTAACTGTGTTTGTTTTTAATTGTGAGTTATGATCACTATAATTAGCTCTTTAGTACATTAATAATGTAAACAAATATAAATTTCTACAAGTTCAGGGGTATTTCAGGGCAGATAAGATTGGCATCCTGACCTCTGGCTCTGCGCATTAAGCCTTTCTTATAATGTTTGGCAGAAGTTTATTCTTTGCTTTGGGGGGAGGAAAGGAGGTTAAAGAAATGAGGATCAAACAATGGGAGACTAGAGTCAAGATTGGGCTGTATTTGGAAATTTATTCCAAAGGGGTGATAAGGTTGTTCCCATGAGTAGCCGGGGCTCCCCTCTGGCCCATCAAGGGAGGGCCGTGCTTCCGCTGCCCCTGTCCCTTCGGATGGAGCCTCAGGTTGGGTCTAAGTTAGAAGCACTGGAGGAAGGGCCAGGTTACAGATAAAAGAAAGCTCTCTGATGCTGAGCCTCTTCGAATGTGCAACCTGACTATCCTGCTCTACCTCTTTCCTGCTCCACCTTGACAGAACCACGAAACCTCATTACTATGCACTAGAAAAGGGAAAAGGAAAAAAAAAAACCCAGAGGGATCTGGGGAATGAACTTTTTGGGGGTCTTATTTCTCTCAGAGGTGCACATTAAAATTCTCTCTTTCATTCATTAATGTGAATACAAGCTGCCTGAGAAAATAGCTGGTGGGACCTCCCTTAATGAATAGTGGGGTTTTTCTATGCTCTAGAGGCTTAAAATTGGGTTTCATCCCACTGAGGATTTTTTTTTTCCTTCTCCTTCTGTCTTCTTAACACCACATGTTTGGTTAGATTTCTAGGACTCACCTAGGCTGTGACCTGCCACATCTAGTTCTAATCGCTCATATGATTAGATCGGGCCACCCACAGACAGGCAGGAGGGGGCTGGTGTCAGAGACTCCCAGAAGTTCAGGTATCTTTCCAACATTATTTGAAAGTTTCTACTCTGTCAATCATGTGCAATCAAACTTGTTCTTGTGAAGTTCCTTATACTGCTTGGTTTAGAATAGGCCAGGTATGGATATAAAAATCTTTACTCTCTTGCTTTCAGGGCTTTTACTTTGGTTTGAAACGGAATTAACCCTTTTTTGGAACTTCATGGCTTAGTTTCTTTAGATTTTCACTTCAACTTACTTAATTTTCTCCTGTATCTTCCAGATGGGCTCAGCTACTGCATCCCACTGTATTTGGGATGTATTGGGACAACTCCAACAGATGTCCTCCAAATCATTCATCTGGGGCATTTTCTGGAGTTACATTGTCAGTTCTCTTCCTAAGTACATCTCTAAGTTTCCTAAGGAAACATCATGTGTTTTCTACTTGTCTCTGTCTCTGGGGTCAACAAATAGTGGGTGCTCAATTAATGTTTTCATGACGATCATTGGCAGAAAGCTATGTCTTCATCAATTTGCTCCTCACTCTCATCATAGGGAAACTTAGGATGGCCAAGAGTCCTTGGTCATAATTCCAAATCCTTACCCCAATTTGTCTGGACTTGGTAGGGAAAATGGCAATGGAGAGAGCTTATGTAAGCTAGAGAAGATTGTGGTAGCAAGAGAAATGCTGAGATGTATCTTTCTCCCTGTGCAATTCAAGAATGAGGTGACAATGTGACAGCAAGTTACAGAGGAGCTCATGGGTCAGCCCCAAGAAGGTGCCATAATACCTCACACCGGGAACCACAGAGACACTCTGCAGTGAACGGTCACTCCATCCCATGCCATTTGAGAAACACGAAGCTGTTTTTCTGATGGGAAAAGTATTTGGAAGTCTAGTTAAGATGTTGTTTGCTTTAGTTTCTCTTTGATAATTATTTCAATTCATGGTATTTTATTTACTTTTATTGCGCCCTGTATATTTTAAACACAAACAAATAAAACCAGTGTATCATATTATTTAGAGCAAGATTAATTAGGAAGCATTTATAGAGAAAGGTAAAATGGTGTTTAAGTTTAGTAAAAGAGGGACATAAGTGAAAAATGCTTAAGAGCAATGATACAGTTACCTAAAGCTCCAGAAACAGCTCTGGATCACTCACTATTCATTTGTTTAATGTTTACTGAGTGCCAGGTATTATGCTAACACAGTTTTATTTTTTTATTGTTTAATATTGTAAAGCTACTCTCTCTATATTATAAATCAATGGAATTTATGTCTCATAGACCGTCCAGTGTATTGGACCACTTAAAAATTCTGTGGCATATTTTATAATCATGATATTCTGGACTTCATATTGTTGATAGAGCTACTTTGTCAATAATTGTCTACCAATTTGCCAGTAGGCTTCCAAAGAGGCCAGATAACTTTTCTCAGTGGAACCCAAGGAGAATTTGGTGCTTAGAAGGTCAGGATAAAATTCTTTTGAAAACATTATCTACCAAAAGCCTACCTTCAGCATCATGGGCTCTATTTTGTATCTTAAGGAAACACTTGACTGCTTAAGATTTAGCGCATATGGTATAAGAAGTTAATATCGTACAGCCAAAGTGAGCAAACTAATAAAGGAAAGGCGGTGCTTCCTTTGCAGGATCAGATCTGTTACCCATTATTTTGTTCTGCTGCTGAAGGAGAAAAATAAGTCTTGGATATTACAGCTGTCACTGTGACATCTGTTGTTCCAGGATCCGTGACTGCTTCAGTCACCACCTGACCCAGATCATCACCATAACATTCTGTCCACTATTAAACTGTGAAAGGCCCTCGCCCTCCAGGTGGTACTTCAAGGTTGACATACCAAGGTGTTCGTCTCTGTCCCCCCCAAATGCCTCTCAGCTGAAAAATACAGCCTCACTTTGTGCAGAATTGATGGCAAACCAAGTCTCCCAGGGTTCAAGGGGAGCAGCGGAGAGCAAGAGTTCTTGAGGCGTAGCCCGGTTCTGTGCTTAATCACTTGTCACTACTACTGGAGGGCCTCAGAGCATTCAGAGGTGTCGCTTTTTTTTTCTTTGTTGTCGGTTCCCCTTTTCTCTTGAACAGATGAGTCCAGCTCTTCAAACAACAATAACAAAGCTGCATACACAGCCAGGCTCACAAAATGGATAAGTAAGGGGCTATGAGTCCTCCCTAACACATAAAGAATATTTTACTTTTAGAAAGTTCATCTAAATAGAGCCCCACTTCTGGTTGTATATGGTTGGTTCAAATAATTAATGATTTAAAAAAAAAGCAACTGTTAATTTAGATGCAAACTTGACACATCGCAAGAAGTATATCACGTGAGTTACCAAAATCAGGCGTGCACATACATTTACAGGAATGTAATAAATATGTAAAGTAAGGCACATCTCTGCTGTAAAGAGCTTTCCTTCCACGAGCTTATTCACTTATTCGTTCATTTATCCATTCTTTCATTTGGAACCTATTTATTGAGACTCCACAAAGGCACTGTGCTGGCAACTAGGGTACAGCAGCATTAGAAAGAGATACATTATCTGTTCTCGTGAAGTTGAGCATGACAAGAAAAAGCAGGGTTCACATCTGTATTTGTGATACAGATTTCTCTTATGTGTTGAAAGGCAGAAAAACCTAACCTCTCCCAGCCACAGAGCCATTTGAGAGTCAGCAAGAAGCGGTTTACTTGCGTTACACAATGAAGGCACCAGATAATCTAAATCACAGAAGAAAACACAAGAGCCGCAAGCTGCTCCTCACATGCTATATGTCAATTTCCTTTCCTTCCATTTCCCTACAATTTCTAGCACTAATTCTGATGCTACTAATTAAATGTATATGATCTTAAAGCACTTAACTTCTTTTAACCTTCTCTCACATGTAAGATTCCTTTAGTTGATGTCTAAGATTTTTTAATTTTTTTTTTATTTATTGTTAGAGAGCGTGAGCAGGGGAGGGGCAGAGAGAGAGGGAGAGAGAATCCCAAGCAGGCTCTGTGCCTTCAGCACAGAACCCAACAGGGAGCTCGATCCCATGAACCCTAAATTCATGACCTGAGCTGAAATCAAGAGTCTGACACTCAACTGACTGAGCTACCCAGACATCCCTAAGATTTTTTTTAACCTGGAAAATAGGCTATTCCCTTTCAGACAAGCTGAATTCTTAAACTCACTGTCTTCATAGTGCCTCAGGACATTGGCAGCCTAAGCATTGTGTTTGAGCAGGCAGGATGGGAAAATCCAGGGTCCCCACTGCCTAAGCAGCCTCTGCGTCCTGGATCCTCTGCTCACCTGGAGAGCACCTGGAGTCTGAGCCTGAACAAAGACACCTTATCCAGACCTGGTAATATTTACCCAGCTCAGAACACAGCAGAAGGCTTGGCAAGGGAGAGGCTTGGGACTACACATTATAGCATTTGCTGTTGCTTTAGTTGCTTTATAGGTTTGCATTTGTGGTGCTAGATCTTTTCTTTTCTTTTTGCTATTGACACAGTGCCTGAAGATTTAAGTAGTTGCTCCCAGGTTAAGTGTTCTCATCTTGTATGATGGCTATACTGGTTTATAATGGCAGGTACCCAGACCTGGGTAACTGAGACAGAGGAAGAATGCACTAAAAATTAAACCTCATATTTTATGTTTTCTCTATAAAAAAAATTAGCTTAAGTATCTATTTAAGCAGTCACCATCAATTATTGTATAACAACTGAAAGGACAATAAAATGTTGGATAAAATTGAAAAGTCAATATAGGCACCTAAGAACTCTTAAATACTCTTCCTACTGAACCTAAATTTTAGACCTATGCTTTAGTTATTCTTGGCAAAGAATTACATGCATTTTCTCTTACAAACAGCTAGTATTCTGGGGCCTATGCTGGGCAGATCAAGCACTTCGAGAAATAGGGTATCAAAAGGCTCTATTTAGACTAATGGCTTCTGAAGTAGCATAACTATGAACACAACGTGAGGTTGGTGGCATGACAGAATATTTTAGAATCTAGAATATTTTTTAGGATTTTTGTTTTCTGAGAATAGAAATTTGGGAATGAGATGCTCAAAAGTCCATTTGCCCACTGGCTGAACGGGTCCTCTACCTCATCGTTCCTTCTCAGAAACTTTCAGGCTCTCTAACACTATAATGATAGGAAAACACATTCATTTACACTGACAAGGATTTTAAAGATGGTGTTAGTGGCCTATCAAGGGTCTTTTCTAGGAAAACGATTACCAAAGTATTTTTTATGCCCTTGTGATGCGGGGCAGGGTGGGGCGGTGAGAAAAAGGAAGAAACAGGTTTGTGGAATTTAATATATTTTTTTAAAGTTTGTACTTAAAAGCTAAACCCAGGACACCTGAGTGGCTCAGTTGCCTAAGCATCCGACTTCGACTCAGGTCATGATCTCACAGTTCGTGGGTTCAAGCCCCGTGTCGGGCTCTGTGCTTGATAGCTCGGAGCCTGGAGCCTGCTTCAGATTCTGTGTCTCCCTCTCTCTCTGCCCTTCCCCTGCTTGTGCTCTCTCTCTCTCAAAAATAAATAAACATTTAAAAATTAAAACAAAACAAAACAAAACAAAACTAAGCCCTGAGCTCTTGACTATCTCAGAGTAAAGAAAGTGTTACGTTACTTATTCATGGTGGCAGTCTGTCAGATTGAACATGTAACAGGAGGATAAGGGGAGTATTGGCACATCGAAAAATGGATTCAGTTCAGGGCGAGCATGGGGTTTGAGACTTCCTTGAAAGAGCAAGGCAGAGATGGGTGGGGGTGGAACCCGGTGTCCTGCCTCAGTAAAAACCCCAGCTGTAGAATGGGGATGGTTTTCTTCAGGATTCTCTTGTTAGGAGCCACTTTACCCTCTGGTGGTTTGCACGTGCGGGTTGGCACTCTTGTGAACATACATGAAGAAAACAGCCATCTTCACAGATGAGGACGTTATGTTCCCAGAGTAAACATTGGGAAGTATCAGGTTCATGTCACTGAAACCACAAGGGTCTGTTGTTACATGATAGGTACCTGGGTTTACTCAGAACTTGTAGGACATACGAGTTTTAAAGCAGATGCCGTTGGTAGGAAGAGGATAGCATTGATATACACCAAAGCTAACAGAGGAAAGGATAGAATCAGATAAACTCTTTAAAGAATTGGAAATTCTTGAGTTGAGGGCTACGCTGCCTGATACAGTAGCCATTATTACGGTAGTGACTATTGGGCATTTGAGATGTGGCTGGTACAAATCGAGATGTGCTTTCAGTGTAAAATGCAAAATGGGCTTCGAAGACTTAGCATGATGAATAATATAAAATGTCTCATTAATAAATTTTTGTACTGATTACATATGAAAATAACAAGGGTGTGGATAAGTTGGGCTAAATAACATATTATTAGAATTGATATCACCTGTTTCTTGTTAAGTTTTTTTTTTATATAGCCAGTGGGAAATTTAAAATTACCCATGTGACTTGTGTTTGTGGTACACACTATATTTCTGTTGGGCAGCAGTGGCCTAGAGGCTGTTCCCATGAGCAAGCTGAGTGTATATGAATGTGGGGGAACCCAGGATGGATACTTGTGTTAAGGGAGTTAAAAACCCATGTTTCTGAAATAAATCCTATAGGATACTAGTTTACATATCTTCTGATTATGCAGATCTGGCTATGCCATGGATCAAGTAGTGTATCATATCCTAAACCTGAATAACACTATTCAACAAAATCTCATCTACATATCGGCTTGGGATAGAAGCATCATCCACCTACCAACAAGAAGGAAGAGAAGAAAGGAGTGTAAGGAAACAGTGTTAAAGTTGGGGAACAAAAGCAATTCATTCAATACCTAAAAGTGCTTTTCAGCAGCTCCCACAATTAGAGAAATTCCAGAAACAATTAAAGGATTTGGAAGTCCCCAAGGATTCACTATAAGAAAGCCTATTGTCTTATAGAAACCCTCAGGAAAATCAAAGAAATGTGTTGCTTTAATGGGACTTTGCTGTTCTAGGTAATTTTCAACATGCTGAGCATTTCTTCCCCATCTTACTCCAGAAGAGTTCTGTATGAATGGGTCTCCGAAGAGAAAATGTTTTGTTTCCTTATGAAGCCACTCGAAGACTCCTCCAGCTTAACCCCTCCTGAAATGAAGGACGCCTTCTCAGAAGACTGTTCTATCACTCGAGCCCTCATTGCTCACTGCGCCCGAGATGTTTTTCAATCCCAGTGTAATTATCTCCATGATGGAGGAGGCTCCAGATGCATTTATTTGCCCCTCTCTGTGACTGGAAAATGTATTCCATATTCAGTTAAACTCAGTAATTAAAATGGCCTAATCTGCATTCACTTTGTAACCACAGGCTGAAACTCCCCCTCCCTCAACCCCAGAGGTGGGAGGGCTGCTACTCTCAAACCCACCACGAAGAGCTCTGATTGGCCAGTGTGTAGTTAGAACAGGTGAAATAATCTAATCTGGAATATTGCTCTCCTCACCTTTTTTAATAAACATTTTGCCTCACCACAGACCTTAATATAACAGCAGTAAAGGCAAGAGAGGAAATTGGAAACATGGCCAGGAGTGTGCCTTATGGTTCATAACAGCGCCAAATTGTGACTGTTTATTAAAACTAACACCCTTTTGTGAGGGTGTGGATCAAAATATCCAGTGGTTTCTCTTCTTTGATATTTCCTTTTTTTTTTTTTATAGCACTCAGTTTAAGTTTCACTTTTAGGGTTTAATTAAGTTTCTAAAATTGTTTCTGACTAAAACATTGACATAAAAAAGCAACTTGTCCGTAATTTGGCTCCATCAAATATTACCATCATTTATTTCAGTCAGTGGGAGACGTGTGTGGATGGATTACCTCTTGGGCCACCAGGACAAGAAAGAGTTAAGGCAGGTGAAGGAAGGGAGGAGTGAGGAGGCCAGAGAACTCCCTCACAAAACACAATTAAGGGCCTTTCCCAGGCCTGGGGCGCTTGGTGCTGCCAGGGGAAGGGAGCTCAGAGCACAATGTTCTCCTTGTCCACATACCTCCCTTTTGTTTCAGCAGCACTTTGGATCCCACACACGCGAAAGTTTGAATTTCCTGTTGGCTCTGAGGTGAGATTTATAACATTTATTAAGGTTACTATTCATTGTAAATTTACTGGGCAATAAGCCTAAGAGCTTTTAGGGGTTTAATTGCCTGTGTTTACAGGGGTTGCAAAGCTCCCCACAGTTCACTGACAGTCAGGTTGGCCCAATGTGGACTTCTCAGAGCCTCCAGGGTGCATGTCCTAGTCCAAGGAGAGGGTCCAGGGAAGAGCTAAAGGAAGGGCTCAAAAGGACACAGTTATCTTGGAGCATGAATTGGTTTTCTGCTCTGGCTATTTTGGTTCACTTTTCTCTGGCTCCTCTACCTCATTGTGGCCATGTTGGAAGACATTTGAATTTTCCATTTTTTTCCAGGAAGAAAAGAAATAATTTGAAATAATGGGGTTGGGGGAGAGGGAAGGACGGTATGGAAATAGGGGTAGTGAATACACGGTACAGACATAACATGGGCTAACTAGACATGTTCACTGTCCCGTTCACGACAGTCCTGGCAGGCAGAGACCATCATTCCCACTTTACAAATAAGGAAATTGAGGCTGAGAGAAATGAAATAATTTGCCACAGTTGAAACTAATAGTAAACAGAAGAGGTGAGATTTGAACTCCATTTTGCTGTGGCTTCCCAGTCCCCATGCGGAGCCCTCCATACTCCACTGACGCCTCTTTTACAGCTGGCTGATGTTCATTTAACCTAAGCAATCAGTTCCCCTATGTCCTCAGGCCATTGGAAAGTAGAAGGTTAAAATGTTTTGTTTTTTTAAGACCTTGGGGTTTGCTTTGTTGCAGAAAGAGAACTTGTCCACAATGGTCTCATCCCTTGGCCTCGTCAGAGCCTTCTAGGATGGAATGGGCAAAAGCGAAATAAAGCACATTGAACAGTGGTGGGGGCTACACAGGAAAAATGGGCAGATGTTGGTCAGTCCCTGAGAGCAAAAGCTACTCAGGCAGCTCTCTAATTTGACGAAAGAGGTAGAAAGGGAAAAGTCCAGTCTGAGGGTCCATTTCCTTCTTTCATTCATTTGTTTATTCAACACATATTTAATAAGCACCCTCTGTGCCAGGAACTGCGGTGGGCACTGGAGATGCTAGATACGTGCACACTTTACCTGCTCCCTTCGTGCGCTGCAGAGGCAGGCAGGATGCTGTTCGTGCCCTGTGTCTTAAAGGCTCTCCCAGCTCTGCCCAAGGTCTGCCACGGAGACAAACTTCCCAAGCTACTTACGTATAGTTTTACCACATGAAAGAATCAAAGGCATAAAGAAATAAAGAATAAAAGAGCTGATGAGCAGACAGTGTACTCTTTATATGAAATAAATAAACATATATGTGTATGTGAGTATACATACATAGTATAATCTTCATATAGAATAAATAAATGAACAAATGTATACATACATATGTTTGTGTGTGTGTGTGTGTGTGTGTGTGTAATCAGACGTCCAGTCCAAATTGCCAAATTGCCATTGCAAATTTGTGATTGGAATTCTAACAGGCAGTGAACCTAAAGGCACAGAGGACTAAGCAGTTGAGCCATCGTTGTTGGAAATGTATTGTTCAGGATGTTTGCTAATTTATTGATGCAGCCAAGGTAGAATCGGATTCAGTAATTCAGCTGAAGAATAAATTGGAATATTTTGGTGCATTTCTTTTAAAAAAAAAAAAGCCACTTTAAAGCCTATGTATTAAAATGACAAAGTCTTAAATAGGGGTCTCTTTTTCTAAACAAAAGATATGCAAATTGCAATTCAAGATTTATATTATGATAAAAACTGAAATACAAAAGAGTCATTATCCTGCGGAATGTAAAAGTGCGTTGCTTCTTGAGTCTATAATGATATAATGGGATGTTGATGTAGTAAAAGGTGTCAGAAGGGAGACAATGACCTTAAAATTTTAAGTCAGAAACATCAGAATTGAACAGCAAGTATCTATCTACCCACCTAACTCCCCATCGATTTATTGCATATTGCATATTTTGAAAATTTGAGATGAAGAGCAGCACATTTTTGTTTTCCAGTGTTGTAGCCATAAAAAACGGGTCGGGGAGGTTGGGGAAATACTTTTCACAAAACCATTCCAAGTCTGAAGTTGGGAAAAGATTTGCCTTGAATTTTAGATTCATAGAACTGTTTCTCTGAAGAATGAGCAGAGTGTTATTCCTGGCCTGGCCACGGGGTCAGTGCCTTCACATCAAATGTCAGGAACCCCAGTGCTCTCTGCATAAGAAAGACTTGCAAGTTAGTTGCAGGGATTCCCCAGGTTCAAGACAATGGGAACAATTTCCGGTTGATCACTGTGTGTCACTGAAAGAGCTAAGAGAGTGAGTCAACTTCAAGATACTTCATGAGAACGCAATAGAATTGTTCTGTCAAACCCGGGAGAAACTGCAGCAAACTGATATTTAGATTTGAGGTGGTTCTACTTGGCTTATTCTAAAAAATGGAGGCTAGAATGTGTGTGTGTGTGTGTGTGTGTGTGTGTGTGTGTGTGTGTGTATGTGTGTGTGTGTGTGTTTCCAGTGGAGACGTAGTTTAAGTAATCAAGTGATACACCACATGTGAAGCAGATGTACAGGCTTGTTCCCACTACCAAGCAGAGCAGAAGGCCTGCTTTAGCTTTATTTGGCAGGAATTTATATACTCCCTTCACTATTTGATCTTACTTTAAACAAAGGACGTTGGTCCCAGCCACCACCGATTTCTCTGCCTTTTTTCTGAAAGGCTGCAGAATTGTGACACCTCAGAAATCAGATGGTGGCACAGTATGGAAGTATCTTAAATGTTTATTTATTGTTTTAGCGAGCCAAACCCTCACTGTCTTGTTTCTGAGCATATGCAGTTGATTGCACTGAATGTTGTAGGCGGAAGGACCTCACTCTTATACAAATGTCAGAACCTTGGCAAAGCCATTCCCAGAACTTCAGAACAAGCCCAAACAAGCCGGAGCCTCTAAATGAGGCCTGAGATAATACTCTCAGACCAAACTCCTGATAATTTTCCAGTTCAGAAAGTTGCTGAGGGTCTTCTGTCAGGGCGAGCTCATGGTTTATGATTTTTGAGCCTGTGTGACGCTCCTTTCTATTTCATCTTGACTTAATGTCATTAGTTTTCCTTCACAGAAACCTGAGTGTTCATTTTCTAATCTATCTAGATGATACGCTGACAGTATTTCCCCTGATCGAGACTTTACCATTTATGTCTCTGCCTCTGTTAATCATTTTCAGAAATGAGATTTATAGTAAAAAGGATTAAATCAATTCTGACTACTTCCAAATTTCCAGGTTTTCGGGGATTCTTGATGAACACAGAAACCATGGCCCCTCAGAGATGCTTTACTAAGAAGATCTTTCTTACCTGTGTTAGTTGGCCTTTCAGAGCTGGCCGCCTCTCTATGGATTAGAGCAAGTCAACTTCTCTATGTTTTGTTTGCCAACCATACCACAGAGGCCGCCCTCTGAGCAACTCAAGCTATTTTTGATTGGAAATAGATTAGTGAGCTATCAATTCTCCTCTCCTTCATTCTCCATCTTTCCTTCTTTCCCTTCTTCCTAGTCCTAAAATGAGTACCCTTAGGAAACGTGTCAGCCTATTTCAATTAAGTGTTTATCTTTTGAGTTTCTCATCATGGGGTAAATTATGACATTTTTAACAGCCAGGGGTTGAAGAGAAAAATTGCACTGGTCCAAACTAAATCACAGCTTATTTTCTTCCTCTCTAATTTCTCTAATCTTCGTTGGACTTGAAATACCATTACTATTATGCATCAGGCCTTATGCAAGGCAAGGGACTTTCACAAATACAATCACTTTCTCTCCTTCTTTTCCTTCTTTTGTTCCTTCCTTCCCACAGCCCTTCCTTTTCTTTTTCCAGATTTACTCTCATTATTTTGCCTCATTGAAGAGATTTTTTACATTCTCTCTTAGCTTGGATTTCCTCCTTTGATATTCTTGATGATTAAGTACAGGGTTAGCATTCCCTGACTTTTTTTTTTTTTCTTTCCTTCCCTAAATGCTGCCTATCCCATGAGGTCTGCTATCTCAGCAAAAGGACAGTGATCCTATCCTTGGTCGTGTGTCTAGGCCAGCAGACTCAGTGCCTTTAAATTCACTGAACCAGCTCTCCTCCAGCAGCAGTTGTTTAAACCATCTGCCCCATGTCATCCCATGGGCTGTCTGCCCTAATGTGGAACACACCTGGATTATAATCTTCCTGGGCTGGTTTTCTTTCTCTGGTCCTGTGCTCATCCCCTTGGTCCAGGGAGACGTTTTGGCTTCCCTGGCTTTTTCCCTCATTACTACATAGATTCTAGGTCCTAAGATACAACCTGAAAATCAACTGGACTCTCTCCTTTTTGGGTTACTCTGGGAAACTACTAGAGATATAATTAACTTATACCCCAAGAACCCTTCCCCAGTACCATTTTTCTTGGTTACTAAAGAGCTTGTCACAGTCCCCAGGTTTGAAGGCATGGAGGTGGGTAATGTGTCAAAACATTTTTGCCTCAATTCAGAATCTTTTTTGCCACGGTGAGCTGGCCCTTGCCTGTATATTCTAACGTCATTGTGTCATCTCTCCGGTTTTCTGGTGATGGTTAAGTATTTGTACATATAAGATTTGTATCTTATACGAAGATTTCAGTGTCCAGGATCCTTGCCATGGATGCCTTCTACTGCTTCTCCATGGTGATTATTCTTGGAGGTGCTAGAAATACCCTATAGGTCTTTGGACTGAGATAGTATAGCTACCTGCTATACACTTACCATCACCATTTTCCTATGCTAGTATTCAGGGACTAAGAAAGAACCAGAAAGTGAATTTCTGGCAATTCTTCAGAATATTGTAGGTTACAAGGGACATGAAAAGCCATAGCATAAGCATCTTACTCCTTTGTTTGTTGATAATAAGGGATTTAGCAAGCAGGAGTAGAATAACAAATATTACTAATTCATAGCCTCAGGAATTCCATGAGCCACATCATGTAGGGTGCTCCCCACCATCACCACCCACAACAAGCACCTGATGTATACACAGGACCTTCTGATTCATGGACGATGCAAAATGTTATAAAATAGAGCTATTTTTCCCCTAGGGACTTAATGATGAATCTAAGCAAGACACCTGTACACTTTTAAAGGATAGACACTACCACATAACACTTGTTTGGACATTAGCACTGAAGGCGTTCCCAAGACAGTATAATGACTGGAACTGAAACAAAGTAAAATTTTACCTAGAGACATGGGTGGCTTCATGGGTGTGTGACCTGTGCAGTCTCCCGGGACTTCACACTTGGTTTAATTCTCTGCTGCCTCTATCTCAAAATTCTTCATAATTTAATCTTTGAATTTGTGTTTTGTAAGAGAAGTCCTGAGGGCCAGTGGATCATGTGCGTGGGGAGAGGGTAGATGTGCAACATGCACGTCCATCTTTCCTCGTTGCCCTGCTCACATGCGGAATTTAGTGTCCATTGAGCATGGGCTTGCGGATCCAAGCACTGTGCTGGAAGTGATGACACAGAAAGAAAGGAAATGATAGGATGACCTATGGTTCATTTTCCTGTCAGTCCTTCCTTATTCATCAGTACTGAAAGTAGCAGTTGGTAGAATGTGTATCAAGAAGTACAATAAAAACAGTTGAGTTCGTTTTATGCAGCATTGCCATTGGTTTGATAACAAAATACCTATGCGTGTACAAACTACCACAAAATAAAAATTGTGCAATTTCAGTAAATCTGCATATAATTTAAATGCTTTATATTTAAAACTGTCATTGCACAGTATAAACAGTAAAATTCAGGCTAATAATTTAAAATTTCAATTTTATTTACTTAGAGGAACATTAAATAGCAAATAAAAACCATCATGGCAGTTCAAGAGAGAGACAACAGAAGAAAGGGAAAAAAAGTTTTATAATTTACTATGTCTAATGGCACTTGTTTCCTGTTCTTTGAGCAAGGATTTCTACATTTTCATTCATCACAGGGCACTACAGATTATGTAGTACCTCACTGAGAGTCCTGATAAAAAGATGAAACCAAGAGAAGCAAAGAGCTTCTATTGGAAGTGCTACCTGTGTGCCCTGAAATTGATTTCCCTGATTTGGGGGAATCATGAGTACCAAAATGAAAGTGTGAACGAACACTCAAAAACATCTGTTCTATTGATTCTAAGCTTGGAAAATTAAACCTACCCCCCTCCCATGCTTGGTAAATTCTCATTTTTTCTTTTCTTCTGCTTACTCTATGCTTTTTCATTTTTTATATATTCAACTCTTAAATCCTCATCTATGATTGACTTGGGGTAAGGTGCAGGACCAGGGCATTTAAATTTTTCTAAAATTGCTAAATAGCTACTTGTGATCTTAATTGTGTCCTGAATTCTATGTAATTGCCTGATTTTTATTTCTAAGCTTCTTATAAACATTTCTTGCACCTTCCAGCCATTTCTATACATTTGCTGTCTGCACCCCTGAACACTGCCTGTGTTTCCACTACGCTTCTGTTGGGTTCTTGGTTCCAACCCAGCAACCATCTCAATATCCTCTTTATAGAATTTGCCTTTGCCACCTATTAAGTCATACCACCACTTCTGCCTGGAATAGTATTATACAACCATCTGATTACTCCTATTTATCCTTTCTCCAATTATGAAAAATGGAGATTTCTCAGTTTCCACCTCATCTTGGCTGCAGATTCACCAAAAAGAGATGAAAGTACTTTATAGCTATAAAGCACTCTACAAAGATAGAGCATAATTGTTAAAGACATTTTAATTATATTGATAATAGTTAATACTTGCTTAGGGCTTATTAAATGCCGGGCAGGTAGTATTCAAAACCTATCCATGTATTAATTTCTTTATATTCTCACAACAGAGAGGTTAAGTAACTTGTTAAACAGCTAATCGGTGGGAACCCAGACACTCGCTTGTTCTACCTTCCTGAGGAGAGATTCTGGAAAGTCTTATAATATCGTTCATTAGTATGCAATAATACTGATCCATTAGCATGCATTTATGAAGACTCTATTTCTATATGCCCAAGAGGAAGGGGGAAGCAGAACTCCCAAATTTTCATATCAAGAATTGCCTGCCAGAAAATCTGCCCACTCTTTGCCTCTATGGTTTTGTCTTGTTCAGTTTTGTTTTGTTGGGTTTTTTTCCCCTTAGTTTTGGAGAACAGACCTTCTCTGGGAAGTTAGTTTTTACTTTGATTGTCCACCCAAGACCAGAGCGTGGAGAGCATACGTGCCTTTGCAGCCTCCCACAAATGCTTGCTAGAGCTGTGTGACCACCAGCCTACAAGCTTGCACTGCAATCCACTGGGAACTTCTTAGCGGGACCACCCAGAAGCTGCAGCTGGTGCTGAGTAAGGTGGCCGCCTGTTTACATGAGAATGTGAGCTGAAGGAAGTGGACAGTACCTGCTTTCTGTTGTCAGCCAGAGCCTGGATTCCTGTGGAAAGATCTGATGTGTAATCTAGAAATATTCGTAGATTTTTGGCTCTAACTATTTTCCAGACATAGGGTATTCCATTCCCAGAACTGGGGCAGAATGGAGCTTCTGTGGAGCCAGCTGCGGGTCTGGGAACGTGGGTCAGGCAGACTCCAAATGTACTGATCCACAGATAGGCCATGTTGAAAGAACCATTTTCTTGTACAAAGAGTTTCCATTGAATCATATCCTATGCACTATCTCTGGCTTGTCTGAGAGAAACAACACTGAATTGTAGGGAAAAAAGAGGCATCCTCAAAAACCTGTATCTTTTGTGGACAGCCCCGTTCATGTCTAGCTGCTCCACGAGGGCATCTGGCAATAGCTGCAGAAGAACGTTTTTCTGCCCAATGAACACCAGTGTCTGGACAAGCTGACTTGTGGGTGGGGGATGGTGTATAGAAAAAAGGAAGAGTTTTTTTAGAGCTGTTAGCAATGCCTTTATAACACAATTTAGGTGATAGGCTTTCGCTGGACAGGTTATTGTACCTCTGTGTTTTTGTAAATCACACCCTTTGCAATTCTGTTTTGGCACTCTTTAGAGGGCTCACAAGTTAAGAATTTCTAACATCTGCTTCCAAAGTAAATTCAAATCTTCAAACATCAATTTGCCATGACTTGAGGGGGATCTATGTTAAAAGCTCTGTCCCTTTGGCTTTGGCCTTTTAACGAGGCCACTCTGCACCCTCAGGGGCCATGCTGCAAACAGGCCCTGGGAAGGAGAACAGAGAAGGAAGGCCATCTAGAGACAAACACTGCGAGTAGGTGAGGCTTTTCCTCCCTTGTTAGCACAGAGTACATTCTTCTGAGGCTGAGCCTAGAGAGGAAAAACTCACTAAAAGCTATTGAATTGGTACTGTGTACCAGGCGTTTAATCATACAACAGCCCCATGAGAGAAGAAGAAAGTGAGATAACACTTAATGAGCACCCACTATCCAATGGGCATGGAGCTAGTAGCTTTATAATGTATTGTTTCATTTAGTCTTTACAATTAGGGTTGCCATAGTTAGCAAATTAAAATCTAGTTAACATCCAATTAAATTTGAATTTTAGATAAGCAGCAAATATTTCTCAGTATAAGTATGTCCCATACAATATTTGGGATATACTTATAGTAAAAAAAAAAAAGTTATCTAAAATTCATATTTAAAAGGAGGTCTTGTGTTTTACTGGCAACCCTATTTATAGTGATCTTAAGAAGTAAGAATTATTATTTCTATCTTATAATCGAGAGAACTGAGACTTGGAAACATCAAGAAATTTGCCCAAGATGGTAAATAATGGCTGAGATGGAATACCAATCTTGTTTTGTTTGATTCTAAATCCTATAGATTTAGTGTCAGCAACTAGACCATACAGTCTCCTCATCCTAGATTATAAACAGGGTCAGTTTTTATTCAGTTAAATAAGCTGCCTCAAGAGAGCTAACTTCAATTGTATTTTTTATTTTTTCAATTTTGTTTTAATGTTTATTTTTGAGAGAGACAAAGAGCAAGAGCAGGAGAGGGACAGAGAGAGAGAGGGAGACACAGAATGTGAAGCAGGCTCCAGGCCCTCAGCTGTCAGCACAGAGCCCAACGTGGGGCTTGAGCTCATGAACCATGAGATCATGACCTGAGCTGAAGTCGGACGCTTAGAGGACGGAGCCACCCAGGCACCCCACTAACTTCAGTTTTAAATACTAGGTATTTATTAATGGTCTACCTGGCCCCAAACCTTGTGTTAGAACTGGAGAGAAGAAGGGATGCATGACCAAGATAATTAAAGACCCAGGGCCTGCTGTCACAGGAAAGTATAATGTAGTCAAGAAACTAAGAGGGAGAGAAATGCCAAATGTGTTACAAGTCAGCTTCAAGTTTTTAAACAGGTACATTGGTGTTACAGAATTTAACATTTGCGTTAAAATCTAGCACTAATGGCGAGCTCCTCCGTAGAAAGTCTGGGGTGCATGTTGCTGACTGAGGAAAATTGATGAACATCCTCAGTGACCCCCAAGGAGCAAGATTCCCCTTGTAGGAGATCAGCAGCTACGTCTTCGTGGTCTCCTCAATGCCTTTGGTCCACGGCTCCAGGTTATATAGTGACATTCAGGGTTTGCCAGTGGTGTGGCTGCACCATGGCTTGCTTCACTGATGACCAGGACGACTGTGGCAAATCCGTCCAGCGTGGAGGCTGCCCCTTCCCTCCTTCAGCACTTAATGTGAAACCTGCCTATCGTTGTCAGCTTGAGTGAAGAAGATGATCAAGAAAGACTCAAAAGCACGCAGAATCCAAGATAGCAAGTATTAGCAGCTCAAAGACATTAGAATCTTCATAAAATAACCCTTGAGGACCTCCCTTGTATCAAGCACCATGTCAAATACTTTTTATAAGTATTATTGCTAAACATTGCAAGCAAACAGTAAGATGACAATTTCTATCTCTAGCTTACAGATGAGAATACGGAAGCTCAAAGATATAGGGGACATGCTGAAGTTCATACAGCTAATATGAAGGTCTGTCTGCTCTGAACCCTGCTTTTCATATAGTCATGGAGTCCCTTCCTTGAAACAGAGGGAGCTGAACCTTCTTCCCTTCAGACAGGCAGGAAAATTCACCACTGAACAGCAAACAAAAAGAGATGCTTTTTAGGGCCTTAGTGAAAAGAAGCAGGGCTGAGGCTAATACCATTCACTCTTATCTCTTAATTGAAGCCAGGGGTACACAGGACCGTTTTTGTAGCTAACATCAAAAATAGAAATCAACACTGTGCAAATGTATATCTAATAGTATAGCTTATGGTGTGATTCCTTTTCCCCATATCATTTTACAAAATAGAAAAGATTCGGGCAGAGAAACTTAGAAGTGGACATAGAAAAAGCTTATATTTTGATAGTAAGGTGCTTTTTAAAGTTGAAGTTCTGTTTTTGATAAGAAAAAGCTTTTAAGAATGCTTTTTATATAGTATTGTATATCTGTATTTATACTCCATTTCTTCCTTGAGCTTCTTCTATGCTCAATGCTAAGTTCCCCTCCATATTTTCCCAATGGCTAACGTTCTGCTTCTGAAAATTATCCATTAAAATTTTATCCATTTTGTATTTTGGTGAGACAGTATGAGGAAATTCCATTGTGAAATTAGATTTTCCTTTGACATCAGGCGCCCAGTCAGCAATCCAATCCCATGTGTTTCTATTGAGACATTAGGGTTTGATATAATTTTGGGCAGAAAACATTTTAAAAATGAAACAATTGAATTTTCTAGATGGTCTTGGGGACCACTTAGCTTAAGAGAATACACTTCCAAATCAAAAGCCTTTCAATCATTTTAAATATTATTTGGATGATATTTGCTCTGCGTGTAGTAGCAGTTTGAATTTGTATTGAATGTTTGACCGGCTCATGCACACATAGATGATGTATGAAATTATTATTTCATATTTTTCTAGTGTTTGCATTGCAAGTGACATCTGGCTGACAGGAACTTGGAGAAATGGGATACGAAGTGAATGCTGCAGTTACCACAAGCATCATATTTATCAAAAGGTTTAAGGTTGGTCTGTCTTTGTTTAACATATGAAACTTGGAGCAAGGACCAAGAAGCACTGTGTTTTTGTGTTGCGTGCGTTTTCTTAACTGAGTTGTTTACTAAAAGAGTAGTCAAAGAATAAACACTAATTGTATTATTTGTTCTGCTCATGAAACTAAATATCATACACCCTAAGTTTAAGAAAACACACTTAAATTGGATTTGATATAATTTCCATACATTTTGCCTGTGTTCAGAGAATTTACAGATTTCATGTTAGAAAAGCATGCATGTTAAACACTGTTCATCATTACTTAGAAAAGGCAATGTGGGAGAAAAAAAAAGCTCATCTGCATTTTTAGTTTTATTTTTTAATTTGTGAATGTGCAAAATATAAGCAAGACACATGAAAACATGAAGTATGGTGTTTGTAAGCTCTGATGCTATTGAAATATAAACCTACAAATATAAACATTGGCTTATCATCCTTTTCGGGAAGGTCACGGTGCAAACTATTAATTCAGTCATGAGAATTATCATTCATTTAACAAAAATGTATGAGTCTACTAGGGGACTGCAGACTAGCCAAGTGCTGGAATTCTGCAGAGAAGTCAGACAATCCCAGCTCTTAATAAACTCATAGGCAGCAGAGAAGGTCAGTATGAAACAACTAAGTGTAATACAGGAGTACAGATGTCATGATAAGGTTTAGGATCATTCAAAAAGTAGGAACAAAATGGTGACAGTGGTCCATCTCCCAAAGTAGGTTGGTAAACAAAAAAGGCAGGCTGGCCATGGTGAAAACCTTTCAGTGAGTGCATCAAAGTGAGCCATGTGCATTTTTTTTGAAACTTGAAAATTTCAGGAAAACAGAAGGATGGCAAAAGTCATCCTTGTTCTTAACATCTAAAAATAAATACTGCCAACCCCCTTCTAACATGTCCTTTGTATCGTTTCTCAATAACTATTTTTTGAAAGCATTGTGATCGCACTGCAAATAAACTGCATGTATTAAAAAAATAGTTTGCTGTTTAAAAAAAAAACAGTGTCATTGTTGAATGCATTTCCCTGTTGTTTTAAACTCTTCCATACATAGTTATTAATGACTCTATAATAGTTCGATTGATATTCCTTGCCATACATTAAGATATCCGGGTTGTTTTTCATCTCCCTTAACCAATAATAAATTTCTAACTTGTAAGAAAAAAGGAATGTAGGAGAAGAGAGGTAAATCTCCAATGGTGGGATTCCCGGCACCAGAATAAAACATGAAAAAGGTAAGTAACATTTATTCAGCACCTGTTACTGTGCTGCATACTTTACATATGCTACTTTTTTTATTGCCATGGGAATCCTGATTCAAGGGTGCTGTAGAATAGACTGGATTCACCCAGAGCTGGGCTCAAATTTAATTGCCAGCTTTGTCCAGCTGTGTGGTTTCCAGAAAATTAGTTCATCTCTCTGACTCTCAGCTTCCTCATTTCTGAATTGGGTCAGTATTATCATCCATTCACTTAACAATAGTATATTAAGCTTATTTTATGCATAAGGCATCTTGCCAGGCATTAGAGACCAGAGATAAGTGTGGTGTGCCTCATGTCTTTGAGGAGTTTAAAGCCTAGTGGCAGAATCAGACATGGAAAGAAACAGGCCTGACAGGTCCCAGGAGAACTCAGATGAGAAAGGAATACATTCTTCCTGGTGGAGTAACATTTGGCCTGGGTCCTAAGGAATGAGGAGCAGGTTCTAACTTGCCGTTCCCGACAAGAGCATTCATCTTCTGCTAATCAAGTAACTCTATGGCTGTGTTGTGCATTTTTGCCCTTGTCCCTGCCCTGAAGAAGCTTACCAGCTACTTTCAGTCCTGCCAGAAGAATGTGGCTTCTTGTTTTATAGACTAGCACACTAATTTATTTAACAAATGATTATACTGGTTTGGAGGTGATTGGTTTCTTCTAGTGTCCTTCCTTCTAAGAGATGTGTCTAACTGTGAAATGATAGAAAATATATATTGGTCTGTGCCCCAGTTCCTGACACAGAGCTCATGAACTGACAAAGGTTTGGGGGGGGGGGTGTCTTTTGTTTAAGGAGGGGACTCTGGGTGGGCTCTGGACTCCTGGATGACACCTGGATGAGGGCCAGTCACCAGAAAGGCCAGGCCATGATGAGAAGCTTGGAAGTTTTAGTCTCACCCTTCCATCCTCCAGTGAGGGGAGAAGGGCTGAAAATGGAATTAATGGATGGATATGCTTATGGGACAAAGCCTCCGCGAAAGTCCTAGAAGTATGGGGTTCAGGGAGTATCCAGGTTGGTAAAAAGGTAGCCATGCTGTGGGAGTAGCAAGCTCAAAGAGGGCGTGGAAGCCCCATGCCTTGCCCTGTGCGTCTCTTCCATCTGTATGGTCATCTGTATCCTTTTATAATAAACTGGTAAATTCAAGTAAATGTTTCTCTAAGTTCTGTGAGCTGCTCTGGCAAATTAATGGAACCCAAGGAGGGGATCATTGGGACCTTTGATCCAATGGTATCTGAAGTGGGTGGGGGGCAGTCGTGTGGAGCTGGCTTTAAACCTTATGGGATTTGACACTGTCTCGTGGTAGACAGTATCAGAATTCAGTTCAGTGTAGGATGCCCAGCTAGTGTTACAGAGAATTTCTTGTGATGGGGAAAAAAACCTCCGTGCATTTGGTGACCAGAAGTGTGAGTCCCATGTGAGTAGACAAGGAGACTCAAAGGAGAGAGACGCAGCAGGGAAGAACTGGGTTTTTCCCTACACAGAAGGTGGAAAGTGAATTTCTTCTTTATGCTAACCTTGTAAACAAAGGGTCCTGTTGACCCAAGGGTCACCTTTTGACACTGTTATTTTAAAGCCTCGTTAATGTGAATAAAACTGTTACTAAAATGTGTAGGTTTTACAAAAGGACAATGGCATGAAGCAACATACAGACGTGCTCAGTAATCAGATTTGGGCCTGTGTGTATTAAGTCCCTCTCTACTAAAAGTTCCCAAATCTTAAATTAAAGCTTGAATACTCAGACCTAACGGCAAGTTTTCAAACATTCATAATTTAGCAAATTAAAATGTTTCAGACAGCATTAAAGTTGTCATTTGAACCAGAAAGATAATTTTAGTAATTTTTTTTCTCCTTCCAAAATTTTATCTAGAAGTATATCTGAATGTTTGCCAATATATGGGAAGGTAAATATATTTGCAAATTTTACTAATGAACTCCAATTTTAAAATAAAACAATCTTCATCTCCTGTCCTCTGTTATAAACCAAAGGGTGGCTCAGTCAGCTGAGTGTCCGACTTCAGCTCGGGTCATGATCTTGTGGTCTGTGAGTTCGAGGCCTGCATTGGACTCTGTGCTGACAGCTCAGAGCCTGGAGCCTTCTTCGGATTCTGTGTGTGTCTCCCCCTCTCTCTGCCCCTTCCCTGCTCACACTCTATCTCTCTGTCTCTGAAAAATGAATAAATGTCAAAAAAAGAAATTTAAACCAATGGTGCATCAGTTAGCTGTGGCTATCAAACTACAGCATGATAATCCACTCCACAATTCAGTGGCTCGAAACAGTCATTCATTTAGCTTCTGAGGGTTGAGTTAACCGGGATTTGACTGACCTTGACTGGTCATGCCTAGTGGTGGCTCTGTTCCATGTGCCGTCCTTTTCTTAGGACCTTTGGGTTAGTTTAGGCCTATCCTTCTCATGACAATGGCAGAGTCACAAAAGGCAGTCTGAATGCTTTTCATACCTCTGCTTGCAGCCTTTCTGCCAATATCCTACTGGCCAGACAAGTCACTTAGCTGAGTCAAGGTTTGGGAGAGCCCTGCAGAGTTACACCAAACAGCACAGATACAGCGAGGAATGGGGGCTGTTAGCACGCTCTAACCCAAATGGCCATAGCACTGTTCTACAAAGAAGAACGGGCTTTAAGTAGGTTTATTATTTTTTAATTACCGTTTATTTAAAGCCTTCTATAATTTGGGCACTGACTTATTCTCTCATTATTGTCCTGCAGGCCTACAAAATACATTTTACCATCTCTGTTTGCAGATGAAGCAATTGAGGCTCAGAGATGCCGCGTAACATGCTTAGGCTTTCATGGCTGGTCAGTGGCAGAGTCTGGACTTAAATCCCGCCTGCCTGTGGGCTCTGGGCTTTGCGTTCTGTTCCTTCTCCTGTGTAACACTGCCTCTATGTAAAATTTCACTTGTGAAATTTAAGAACAGGAAGGAATTTTGGAACTCTTCTCTCATCTAATCTTTTTTGTTTTGTAGAGGAAACAACTGAGCCCCAGAGGGAGGATTTCCACATTTTTGTCATATTAATTAATAGAAAACCAAGGGACCAGACACTGACTTTTTTGCTTCCTTATTTTCTCCATCGTTTCATACCTTTTTTATTATTATTATCGTACACAAATTTTCTGAATGCCTGCTATGTGTCAGGCATTGTGTCAATTCAATTCTCTATTGCTAACATCATATTCTTATTATGGAAATAAAGAGAAGAGAAGCTCGTTTGAGTGTCTACTGTGTGACCCAATGGATGACCATATTTTCCTGAAATTTACCATAAACTGAAAGTCGAACTGCTGCATCAGTTTCCTCCAAAGCGCAGGACAGATTTTCTCTCTGGCACTCACCCACTGCACATTCCCCAGTGGCCAGGTGGGCCTGGGAGGCTGAGAACTGTGCAGGCAGCCTGGTGCTCACTGCTCATGGCGAAGCTGAGCACCTAGCTCAACGTTGGCAGCGGTGTAACAACGCTGAAATCATACAGCTGCCAGGCCCCAACTTAATTAGAGCTGACCTTAAGATGAATTTTGCAAGCCACTTAAATAGATCTCTCTTTTTGGAAAGTTTTCAGAGTGAAAAGGAGAAAACAATAAAATGCCTCCAATTTGCAGTCCCTCCCTCTGAGATCTGCTTCATGCACCCCCATGCTCTCCCCGGCACTGAGTCATTATCCCCGGTGGGTCCTGCAAGCCTAAGACTGATGGAAAACAAGGTTTAGAGTGGTTTGCATGGGGTCAAAGCCGCCCTCCCCATGTGTCTGGGCCCATTGTATTAGCTGTGGGGGACAAAGAGGGTGGGGAGGAAAGTTGGAGGCAAGCCTGCCTATGTATGGGAGGTGTTGGGGTGAGTCCCCATAGCCTTTCCTCTCTTGAAAAAGAAAGTGCCACCTGTACCCAGGCTGGGGCCTGGCACATAGTACGTGCTCCATAACATTTGGTGAATGAATGATGACGGAGTGAACGACTCTCCCTAGTGCTGTTGCTTTCTGGTTGTGTTTCACTTGATTTGGGGGAAAGTCTCTTTGCTCAGGGCCTGGGTACTGCATAGAGGATAATGGTTTAGGCTGTGTCTTCAATCATTCAACCGTCACATATGAGAGTTTACTGTGATCTGGGCACTGAGGATGTGACAGTTCACAAATCTATGCAGTTGCTACTCTTGAAGAAATTGCAGCCTGATGAGATCAATTAGACCTGAGTTTTTAACCCCGACCTTGCCACTTACCAGTTCTTTGTGGGCACGTTATTTATATCTTTGTGCCTCAGGGTCCTCCTATGTAAAAAAATAAAAAAACAAAAGTGTAGTAATAGTACCTAATTCAATTTCAATTAATGTATATATAAAGCATTGAGAATATTGTCTGATGTCCAAAAAGCACTAAGTAAATGTTTGTGACCGCTTCATATATCGCTGTGAGGATTCCATGTGAAAATGCATGTGAAGAGCTGCTGACCATGATGCTGGCATATAGATTAAGAACTTCATAAACCATAGATATTATTATTACCTGTTACGAGTAACTTTTTTTTATTTTTTTATTTTTTTAAATTTACATCCAAATTAGTTAGCATATAGTGCAACAATGATTTCAGGAGTAGATTCCTTAGTGCCCCTTACCCATTTAGCCCATCCCCCCTCCCACAACCCCTTCAGTAACCCTCAGTTTGTTCTCCATATTTATGAGTTTCTTCTGTGTTGTTCTCCTCCCTGTTTTTATATTATTTTTGTTTCCCTTCCCTTATGTTCATCTGTTTTATCTCTTAAAGTCCTCATATGAGTGAAGTCATGATTTTTGTCTTTCTCTGACTAATTTCGCTTAGCATAATACCCTCCAGTTCCATCCACGTAATTGCAAATGGCAAGATTTCATTCTTTTTGATTGCCGAGTAATACTCCATTGTATATATATATACCACATCTTCTTTATCCATTCATCCATCGATGGACATTTGGGCTCTTTCCATACTTTGGCTATTGTTGATAGTGCTGCTATAAACATGGGGGTGCAACCTGTTACAAGTAACTTTAAACCCTATAGCCATTCTAACTTGATGTGGAGGAGGTGGGAAGTGGTAGGGGTGTAGATTAGGAGGAGAGTGAAGCTGGGTCTCAGGCAACTAAAATTTGACCTGTTCTCAGATTCTCAGGCAATATTTTGAAATTTACAGCCCTTTTAAGGTTATATTTTAGAGGAGGAGTGCCTGTTTCTCTAACTTAAATCTTCCTAAAAGTTGAAATCCCTTATTCTGGAGTCACTCCCATCTTAAGGACCATTATTCTACTTGGACACTTATTCTAGAATGCAGCTTCAGGGAATTTCCCAGCAAGACCAGAAGAAGCCAGTCCGGCCAGGGTACATTTGTGTGTGTGTGTGTGTGTGGAGGAGGGGGGAGGGCAGCTCCTTTCTGTTCTTGAGGGATTCTTCCCCATCCTCAGAGACTGTCAGCATCTGTAGAATGATGTATTTTCCTCCACACTTATGCCCCTTTCCTGCATCAAGTGTTTCTTACGTGGTATTGCCCTGTTCCTTTGGATCCAATGAAACCATTAGAGACCTGCCATTAATCATTCTTAATTTTATCCCCTTCTTCCTTTCCCCCCAGACTTCCACTAGGGCCTCTCCTCCTGTACATAATCACTCCAACCTGTTATTTTTTCCTTCTCTGAGGGTTTCTCCCTCCATTTGAATAGCTCACTCATAAACAGCATCATTGAGACTCAACATAAGTAGATGTACAAGTGCCTCTGTACTTGAGGCTTCCCATCTGGGCAAATCCTCATCCTCCACTGAAGCATGTCTACGACTTAAGTTTCCACAGCCCTCTTCATCAGCAGCGGAACGTCTGCTCTCTCTTCTTCCTTCTCATCACACACCCACAAACGTGGCACCCACAGAATCATGCCCAGCCCTCCAAACAGCCCCAACCCAGCGTACACCTGTGTCAGCAAAGCAGGAGAGTGGTGACCATGGTTATCGGCATAGGAGGAGGAGAAAGGGACATGAGGACGTTAGAACACACATCTCAGAGGCCACAGCATAGAGTGACTTAGGAAGAGTCCGCGGGAATAAGAGAAGTTATTATAAGCAGGATTCCCAACGAGTTGCTCTGTGCTCTCACAGGAAATAGAAGAGAAACATGGCCTTATATTGCAGCAGGAGAGAGTTTTGCTAAACATAAAGAAGAGCCACTTGACATTAGAGGTGAATAATCCCGGAAACAAGCAACCAAGTAAGTTCCTGAAAGCTGTGTTACAAAATGAAAGATAATCATGTATTTTGAGTAGTTTAGAAAGAGATTTTCCTGGAGGTGAGGTTGGGAGTGGGGTGGGATTGCACTAGACAAATACATATCATCTTAGAACTGGAAAGGGCATTAAGGGCCCACACCATCTGCTTCACAGAAAAGGCACAGAATACATTTACCCAAGGTTTCAAGGCTAGCTACTGTTTGATCCTCCAGGCTTTCTGACTCCTGGTCCAGTGCTCTTTCTGGAGCCCCAATTTAACTTAGAGACTGCATCCACTTTCAGGTTTTTTTTTTTCCTTTTGTAAAAGGAAGAGAAGGAAGAAGAGGAAGATAAAGAGAAACAAAAATGACGGGTGCTTGGTTTACCATTATGGATCCTGGTCGGTTCAGGATGTGTAAAGGGTGATCCCCCCTTCCCAGGGAGAAACAACAATTAACAGTAACAGTAACCATTAACCCCGAAGCTGAATACTAAACCCGTGCCTGTGAAGATGTGCAGTTATGTCTTCATTTTGTTGTTTAAAGGACTGGGTTCCATAGGCAGAGAAGGAGCTGTGCTGAATAGCGACACTTACCATTTGCTCCTCCAAACACATTCTGTAGGAGGGCGTGGGATTTCACAGCAGTGAGAGCAAAACTATTCACAGCAGTACCATATGCTCCCCACCATCAGGAGCGGCGGTACTGGTCACTGGACTTGGCAGGCGAACCAACTGAATGGAAATTCTGGAGACCACAGTAGGAGTTTTCTCTTTGTGGGTTTTGGATGGTAAAATCTTCAATCTGTTCCACAGGCAGAAATCAGAGTGAAGAATAATTCTACACAAATTGTGTGCGCGTGTACGTGTGTGTGTGCGTGTGTGTGTGTGTGTGTGTGTGTGTGAAAGAACATGACTACGTGTTACTTCTAGAAAAGTTAAAGGAGAAGCAGAGGCTCAGGATTTATCTTGTGCTATCCTACAGAGGTAGGAGACCGAACCTTGTATGCAAAAGGAGAGAAGATTGAGAAAGATGGAGAAGAATTATTTTTAGTATAAACTCCATGTTTTCTGTTTTTTTGTCTAAGAAAAAAAGTAAGATTGAGAAGAATTTCCCAAATGCCAAGACCGTTTAATAGCAGAATTACAACTGACGATAAATGCAGCACTTTTTAAAGCTTGTCCTTTCTCTGTTATTAACTTTGTTCTTTCGGTTGTGCCAGAGAAAGCACAAGAGACAGAAATTGGCAGAAATATGGGTCTGAAGAACAGAAATTCAACTCAAATGAAAATACCGTGAAAACCTCTAGTAAAAAAAAAAGTCTTTAGTTTAATAGCACAACTTTCATCATCAGGAAAAGGTTTATTTGAATTAAAAGTAAAATTTAGGACGCTCTATTATCTAATCATTAGTAATTCTGTGCACGTATGGGCTATTTTCTGTTTCCAAAGTGGTTTGCAATCATTAGTTAATCCACTCAGCATGCTTAGTCTAAATTGTGTTATATGCATATAATAGATAAGGACGGTTGTTGGGGAGCGGCCACATGACACGGCAGGCTGAGGAGCACACTGCTAAGTCAGGGGCTGTGACTTCTCGTCTGAACCACCCCGTTCGTCCGCCATGGGAGCCAGGCCTCTACCGCGGGAGGTCAAAACAAGGATTCAACTTGTCTGAAAAATAAATGCGTATATTCTAGAGAATATCTTTTCCAACAGTCATTGGAATGGCCTGCAGTTTTCATTTCCCTTTGGTGTCATGTGGGCCCCGTCTCAGCTGTCCTCATAGGTAAGAGAGATTTTAAAGGGCCAGTCTCTGAAGTCTCTCCCTTGAGGGACCGCTCAGCGGTTCCCAAGGATACATGTAGATGCTGACCAATACCCTTTTCCACATGAGGACACAGTCCTGAGAGTTTAAATGCATTGGAACGAGTCAGTGGGATAATGTGACGTTCTTTTCTTTTTGGCCATCAATAATGCTAGTCTGTATTGTTATCTGAGGCTTGCCAACTTCAATTTTTCTCTTGATAAGAAGAATGCTCTAAGCAAGATGTTGCTTTTAAGTGTTCTAAAGTAAGTGTATCGAAGATGGACCAAGGCTTGTGCCCAGCACAGCTTGTCCACATCGTGTTTAGCTTACAACTGCATGGCTTCCCTTTATTTTCATTTGTTTGCTCCCACCCGAACCAAACACATGAATGTGTGGCTCCGATAATGTATTCGGTATGTTTAATTAGCCGTTACATAACATGTAGGAAGGTGTGGCTTTTGAAACATGTTCTTCATTTTCTCCCAGTTTTTTCCTAATTCACAGTGTCTGGTAGCTTTTTTGCTTGTTTTTCTTGTTTGTTTGCTTCTTTGTTTTCATTCTTTCCAGAGTAAGAGTCTGTCCAGACTAAACTTACCTAACTGCTTCGGGGTTTAGATTTTCTTTAGTTTAATGGGTCGATAAACCCATTAAATTCTGTCCTGGGGTGCCTGAGTGTCTCAGCCGGTTAAGCATCCAACTTCGGCTCAGGTCATGATCTAATGGATTGTGAGTTCAAGCCCCACGTAGGGCTCTGTGCTGACAGCTCAGAGCCTGGACCCTGCTTCAGAATCTGTGACTCCCTTCTCCCTGCCCCGCTCCCACTCACACCCTGTCTCTCTCTGTCTCTCAAAAAATAAGTGTTAAAAAAATTTTTACAAAAATTAATTCTGCCTACCTTGCATTATGTGTATAATGCAGTCACCACTCGATAAGTGGATATGCATGATAAAATATTACTTAAGCTTGTGTTAAGGAGTTCCCTTTTGTGAAGTTTCAGGATTTTAAACTTGCATTTCAATGTCCATAATTTCACGATTTCTTTCTGAGTAGTTCGCTTGGTAAGAGTTTAAGTTTTTGAAAGATATCTAATAAGTCTTAACTGTGTCCTGATAATGAAAAAAAAATGACCAGCACTTCATCATTTCATTTAGAGACTATTGAAAAACTCTTTTACTTGTATGAACTGATTCCCAGTGACAACTGCCCCCAAAACACCCCCACAGAGTGCACGGCCAGCCGTGGGTGATTCACTATGGCGTCACTGGGAGAGATCGCGAAACCCACGGCTGTGATGGTGCCAGTCCATGCCTTTTCAGTGAGAAAGCATTCAGGCTCCACAGAGTGTTAATCTGGCCACAAAATGGGAGACGGCTAAGTCTGCCTGGAATGTCTGGCTGCTGGTTGGCAGACGCAGCCCTTTCTTCACCTTGGATCTGCTGGGCTGAGGATGCTTTCATAGTAATTTTCCAATGTCTTCCTTGATCAGTAGACTGCAGCATTTTATCATTTTGCAGATTTTGTTTTCTTCATGGGTTATTACTTCCACTGAACTGCACTTAACATCTATTAGCTTAGGTCTCCAGAAGATCAAAGTCCCTCTGTATCTGATTATTCTGCTCTTTGCAATTTGTGTCTCCCCCTCACTCCATCCCCTCCCCACCAATCCAGGAGCCTTGCACGTTTACAGATTTGGTTTCAGTGTCTTCCCCTAAGTCGTTTATAGACATAAAAGCATCATAAAGAGGGCATTGTGTCTTTAGCAAGAGGATAGGAGAGAAAAAAAGTGAAGACAGCAGTAGTAATTCCTGTATTATTTCTATCTCAATATGCATCATTGAAAATTCATGTGTAAAATCTCTTAAAACTCATGTTTAAATATTTTTCTTTTTGAAACGGGGTGGGCGAGGGAGGGAGAAAGAAGTGCTAATGTCATAGAATTATGCTAATGTTATAAAAGTTAAATTCCTGTGAGGTTTTTTCTTTTTCTAAGTCACTCACTGTACTCCCCTCCTTTTTTTCCAAAGCTCTGTCCAGTCTCCCCACGTTTTAGTTAAAAACATTTGTGTTGTCTTTTTTAGGAACCTGTCCACAGGGCCAACATTCCATTCATTTTATGGTTTACTGTTAACCTTAATGACTGGGTTCTAATGGAGGATTTTATTTCCTTTCTGAACGTTTAGTAAATAAGAATCATCCTCTAAATTTGGTCTCTTAGCTGTGATGTACCAAAGATCCTCTATCATATGTCAACCCAGTCTCAACAATAGACCAAAGTTGGCCCGGTCAGGGCATTTGCTCTAGCCCTAAAAAAGAATATTTTTAGAAACAACGTAAGAGGACCGGTACAAACCCATCCGCAGACATGAAGTGGGTGCTTGTGAGTTGACACAGGTATTAAAAACTCAAACTACATCTGGCAGCCAAAAAAATAGCTCTAAGGAGATTTGAATCTGAAGAAATTATTGAAACAAAGACCAGGAGCTTTTTTTGTAAGGATATTTCCTTGTCAGAAATGCTTAACACTATTCTCCATCATGAATTAAAGAAGCCAAAGCAAGAGGGACAAGAAACAGTGTGAGCTAGAGCAGGGCTTTTCTTGAATGTGTTTACAGAACATAGGAGGACCTTGTTAAAATGAAGACTCTAATCCAATAGGATTGGAATGGGACCTGGGGGTTTAACATGTCTCCAAGTGATTCAGCTACTGCTGATCCAGGGACCCCTCATTGGCAGAGGTAGAAGGTTTCTCCATGCCCCATAGCTAGTCTGACACTTTTCCTCTCACTTTTTTGCTTAATATTTATTTATTTTGGAGAAAGCGTAAGCAGGGGAGGGGCAGAGAGAGAGAGAGAGAGACAGAGGATCTGAAGCAGGCTCCGTGCTGACAGACTGACTGACAGCAGCAAGCCTGATGTGGGGCTCGAACCCACGCACCATGAGATCATAACCTGAGCAGAAGTTGGATGCTTAACCTACTGAGCCATGAAGGTGCCCCTCCTCTCACTTTACCTAGCACAGGAGACCATCTCCTTGTGAGACATTAGTCTCAGAGGATGGATGCTTAGAAGTCCTAGATCAGTGAATCTCAGATTTGTCTATGTATTTCAATTCTCTAGGGTCTTTAAAAACCCTAATGCTATGGCCACAGCCCTTATCAATTAACCAGAATCTCTGTGAATAGAACCCAGGCATCAGTATTTTTAAAAATTCTCCAGATGATCCCAGTGCACAGCCAAGTTTGAGAAGCAGTAGCTTAAACAAAGTACGTTAACTAGAATAATAACAGCAGCTAACATGTGTTGTCTGCTTTTATACAAATACCAGGTATTATGATAAATATATACATTTTTAAAATTGAATCATCAGATAAACCCCTTTTGCAGATCGGGAAACAGGCAGAGGTTATGTAGCTGAATAGTTGGTGGTACTGATACTAGAAGGCAAAAAGAGCAATGTCAACTGGAAGTAAGCATTTGATGTAGGAGGAGAGAACTTGCTCATTAATGAACATTTGCGCCTGAATCTAAGGTTTTCTTTTACTTGTATTTTTGACTTTTACGTAACAGTTGGTAGCTCCATGTTTAAATTTCCATCCCCCTCTCTTGCTGCACACCCATCCTCAAAGACCCAAGCCTGTCCTAGACTCTTGACCTGAGATAAATTGCCTTCTGGAGCCTTGACTCCCAGTAGGCTTTGTTTTTGTCTCATTTCACATTACTGTGGCCTCTCTTACCCCTAACTGGGCAGCAGGGGGAGCTATGGCTACCAGAAAAAAAAAAAGCCTGTATAACTGCCCCCAAAGGATACGCCTAAAAGAAAAATTTCCTAGCAGTTCTTCATCCAAAAGCTAATACCTACTGCCCCAAACCCCAGAGTATAGACAAATAGCTTGTGTGGGCGTGTTGTCAGCAGAAGAGTCTCAGGACTTCTCATGCGGCCCAGGAGAAGAGGCTGCACCAGTACAATAGTCAGTGTAGTCAAGATGGCTGATAAGTCCAGAAAGGGGCCATAAATAAGCAACTGACCTTTCCTGAATGATGTTCCTCATTCAGGGAGTACCGAATAACTATAATAAAATGTGTAAAATGTAAACGTGAGCATTCTTTTTGAACTCTGATCAATGATTTGAATAGAAAGTTTTGTATCAGTTTCCCTGACTTTAAATGGGTGTATATTAGGTCAATATATGTTCATTTAATTCAGGTCGTACCTCTGTTAGATGACATAGGGTTGGCAAGGAGTTGGAATCCCCAAAACAACACTATCAAAAAAAGTTTGAAGGAAATCTGAAAAATCCTAGAGAGAGATAATTCTCTCTCAGTTCACTGCAGAGCAGGGTACTGATTTACCCACAACCATAAATTCAGAAAGGCTGCTTCCCAAACCTGAGAACCTTTTTAGAATTGCTGTGGCTCAGACCCTTAGATGGTGATAGTCTCAGAGGAGATTAAGGCCTGATACTGTGAACACATTAGGATGTCTAAGTAGAACTAGAAGCTAAATAGATCAGCTCATTCCATAAGAAACCCCTGCTTTCTTAACTACTCTTTCTTTACCTGGCTTCCACTTCATCCTCCCTCCTTGACCCTGATATAGAAAATCACAAGGGAAATGGTGATGGGTATCCAATGCCATATTCCATTCACCAAGACAATCTCATTAGAATTCCTGTTCTACCCTTAATTCTGAGGTATTCATGTGTCATCTCTGGAAGAATTTAAGGATAATGGAACTAGAACCTATACTGTCAAATAGATTTTGGCCAATATGATGTTAGGGGCCTTTAATATGCTGCCATGAGTTGATAAAGCTCTTGGAAATTGATATGTAAACTTCATGAAGGGCATCATTGTCTGTTCAATGGAGTTTCAGAGTGTGATCTCTCTGACTTCGAGTCACTGGAGCAATTGTTAGCAGAATGATATGAAAATGTATCCAGTTAGGTTAATGCTTATTAACCTTAATTTCACTCATTGCAGTCTTCACAAATGTGTCTTAATTATGTGTGAGCTTCCTTCTCTTCTCCTGGATATACTCAGTCTAGTAAAAGAACCGGGCTATTGCATTGCAGGCTGACAGATTAGTAGTGGCACAAATGCATGCAAAAATACACAGACAAGTCTTTGCTCTGTAGTGGAAGCCTCCCTGGTAATTCTCCTGGGTCCTTGAAATTAAGTTGCCAATTTACTTACACCAGCTAAGGAGTCTGCTTCTCCTCACTGAGCTCTGTCTGAGAGCCCCTCTGTTACTTGACTAGCATGTGAGAGTTACATGCTCTACCCCTGCCCTGCTGAATCTACTTGGGATCATGAGCCAGACCAGGGATATTTGGAAATACTCACAATCCCCTCTGCAGGAAAATATTTCACATGAAAAAAGGAGAAGTGACAATTTTATTAAGAAAGCTAACTCTTTAAACAGGATTTCTTTTTTTAATCTCACTGACTATGGAAGCTTACATGCTGGTAAAGGCTTAAAGGAAAGATGGTCTGTAGTTGGAGAGACTTCCCAGCCACAGTACAAATCAAGCTCACCAGATTGTGGGATCACAAACCAAGGAGAGAAGGAGGTATAGGTGGGTGGTCAGACCTGGGAACTGTCCCTTCTCTCTAGGAATAGAAATTGCAGTTCTGCATGTTTTGTTTCTGGGTGAAAAAAAAACAAAAAAACAAAAAAACAAAAAAAACAGAAAAAAGAAAGTGGTGGGCAGTTTTTCCCTAATGTCCTAATAGACTGCCTGAGGCATATAAGCATGAACAATAAGCTTTGTTAAATGACCATCTGAAAAGGAAAATTGAGACTTTATTCAAAGTTGATGGAGAAAACACACTCATACACTCCCTGCCATCTTGTTATAAGCAGAGGAGGGCTCTCTCCAGGGAAACAGTGGAGGATCGATGCACCTCGGAAGGCCAACCACTATGAGAATTGGGAACACGTTCAACTGTATTGACCCTTCAACCCCTGTGACCCCAAATGCTGGGTCAATAACTCTTTCAGGGGCATCACACAGGTGAGGGTTTTGATTTTTCTTTCCTTCACAGCCCACAATGAACAAATCTGAAGGGTCAGAGATAAACGAGGCTTCTTTAGGAATTGGCCCCCATCTAACTTTCATGGATACCACTTTCTTTCTTTTCCTTTCTCTACTTGTGCTTTTTATTCATTGTTGGGTCTACCTCCTGGATAAAGAATTCAGGTTTCCCTATAATTTGCCTTCTTGGGTGAGCCAGATTTTCACAAATTTGGACCAAAGAAATCACTAAAGTCCCACCAAATTTGAAGCAAGCTCCCAAGTAGGGGCTTCCCTTTGAAAGTCTCCTCTCTGGCTTAACCTTCGATACTTTTCTTCCTGAGAAATGATTCACTCTCCTGCTTTTGATGGTGCCCTGTTTAGCAGGTGTGACAGATGCTGTTGATTTGCTCACTCAACACCTCTTTCCAACCCCCTCCTTTCTTGCCCCCCTTCACTGTGGAAGCAGGAAAAGCTCCATAGTGCTTTCCCACTCACTTTCCCAGCCTCCTTTAGATCAGGCAGAGAGAGGGTGGGGGTGGGGTTTGCAGTTCTGTTAATGGGAGTCCGAGGCAATCATAGTGCTGCTTTTGGGAAAGTGGTTTTCTTCCTAACAAATGGCAGAAATAAAGCCAGCACCAACCATCTTACTTTTTCCACTGAATATAGGTGATGCTTGAAGGTACAGTCACTATCTGGCAATAAGAAATACGAAGGCTATCAGAGTGGAGATAAAGAAGGAACTCGGTTCTTGTTGACTTGGTTGAGTTACCATAGCTCCATCCATCTTGTATGGATATCCTAGATTATCTGTTTTCCAATTTCTTGTTAGGTTACAAAAAAAAAAAAATTGAAGTCAGAAATATCAGGTATTCTGTTACTTACAGATTATTATGTCCCTAAATAGAATAAATAACATAAAAACCAAACCCAAATTAACCTTCCCACCCCTCAAAAAGCCCTATCCCACTGAGTTCCAAGCCCTGTGTTAGAGGAAGTTATTAACATGATCAGTCATGTTGCCTTATTCTTATTTTTGCCATTTTACAGATATGGCAACTAAAGGCTAGGGATCTAAAGCAGCTTTACCAAGGTCACACAGTAAGCTGCTAAAAGCTGGGGAATAGAGCCAAGAGCTCTATAATCCCAGGCGAGGCCTCCTCTGCTCTGTCTCTCCCCCTCAGCTGGGAAAATGTCAAAGGATTTATCAAAAACAGCCTGAAGCTAGATTAGGTATTTTAATACCCAAAGCACTTAATTACTAATACAGTTTAAGGTACATTAACCTAATTGGAAACTTTCTACATATGGCATAGGTTTTTTTTTTTCCCCTGAAAAAATTAATAGTATTTTTTCCAACTTTTCTACTAGCCCGCCTCATCTTTATGTGTTACTACTGCTTTTCAAAGTTAGAAAAATATCACAGCCAAGACCTGAATTAATGTTATTTTCTCCTATAAAAGCACAAATAGTATAAAAAGAATAAAATGCGAGAAAAAGTAAGGAGGAAACTGTACCTGATGATTGCATATCTCACCTACTTAGCCTGCTGGGAAGCTGGCAGGACTCCATCATTGGAACCCAGAGGTCATCCTTGGCTGTGCTTCTCCCTCACATTCCCCCATTCCGTCCACACCACATCCTGTTGTGTCTAGCAATCCCCACCACCCTCTAGCAAGCCCCTTAGGCCAGGCCCTCCACATTCTCCTCTGGATTACTGTGATGGCCATCCAGCCAGTCTCTTAGATCATTCCACTCTCTTCCCCACACTGCAGTTGGAGAGATCCGTATAAAATGCAAACCAGATTGGTCAGTCCCCCATTTTAAACGCTTCAGTGATTCCCCATGGCCCTCAGGATAAGTTCAAACTCCTTGCCATGGCTCCTTCCTGTGGCCTTCATTGCCTGTTGTATGTCTCATTTCCCAGTCTTAATTCGATGCTCCAGCCATATTGAGCCATTTGCATTTCCTCAGGCTGGCTATGCTTTTCCTCCCTTCCAGGCTCTTGCAGAAGCTGACCACTGCTGGGAACATACACATCTTGCTCTTCCCTTCTCTTCCTCCCAACAATTCCCAAGCTAACTCCTAATCATCTGCTGCCCAAGCATCACTATCTTTGGAATCTTACCTGGACCACCTCCTCCCCAGACTGGGGTAAAGGCCTCTCTAATGTGTTCCCATAGCAACCTGGCATAAAACACACTGAGATAATGCTGAAATTATTTGCTTGTGTGTCTGTCTTCCCGGGGGGGCATCCTGAGTGCAGGGACTCTATTTTGTTCACCTTTGCTTCATCAGCACCTAGCACAGTGACGCTTACAAAATAGATACTCAGTAAAAATAATTGTTCAGTGAACGGAAGAAAAAGCAAACTCACCTTGCATCAAGGACTGTGCAAAAGACTAGTAAACAGGTGGGCAGGAAGGATGATTTTACTGTTTGTGAAGTCACAGAGAGCTTATTCACCCTGCACTTAGGAAAGTATCCATCCTTGATGAAGGACTGGCATCCAACACACTGGGTCATGGGTTGTTTAAAAAAAATCCAAATGGAGAAAGCTGGCAGGTCGAGAAGCTGACCACACTCTGAGAGGGAATGGATGTAGGGGATTCTTGCAGACCCTTACAAGCGTCATGGAGGTTGAATGTGGGGCAGAGGGATTTGGGGCTTCTAACTGTACATGCAAAGTTATAGACTCTCTTCTCTCTTGACCCCTTCCTCACCTCCCCACCACTCCTTTCTGCTGATGCCATTATCCTGGTGTTTTCAGCCACAAAACCAGAGGTGCCTCCAGAATCCACTTTTCTTTTTAAGGCAGATCACTTCATAAATTATCCACACACAGATAACCTGTAGAAGCTAAAGCTGACATTTCACACTAGAACATTATGTATGAAGAAGCGCTAAGTGGGGAACTGATGGCATTTCCCTGCACTCTCTCTTAATGCACCTTGTTACCTCTAAGTAACAGAGTAGTCCATGTAGTCTGCACTGATGTCAGCCTGCAGCCCAAAGTGTAGCTGAAGTGTAGCCCAAAGTGTAGCCACAAATGGGTGGCCTGTGTGGAAATGCCACGCCTCTTAGGACCTTCAGGGTCTGTGGCATTTATTCATCACATAAGCACAACAGCTGATGAGACCACCCTTGTTTCTTTCCATGCCTGTGGGTATGGCAGCTCATGGGCATGGTAGCCTGTGGTCATCATACTTCTGAGAGGTCAACCCCAATGTCAGGAAAGCTATGCATGGAACTTCCAAAGAGAAAAGGCAAACCACCTTTGAGAGATCTACTATCTGGAGCTGGCTCTGCACCTAAGGGAAGTACCCATGTAAGAGTGAGTCAATGAACACAAGAAGCAGGCCACCTATGTGTTTGGGGCAGCCATCTTCTGTGTGTGCCCAAATTAGCCACAGTGGCTCCTGACTTGAGTTGCCACAGCAGAGCTGGGACCGTAGTTGGGGTTGTGGGTAGGTCATCTCCTACAAATGTCCCAAAAGACTGTGACATGATCAAAAGGACTAGAAGGCCTTTAAAAGCAATGGGGGAAAAAGGGACAGGAGTGAGAGCTTCAGGGGTGCACAAAGTCCTCTTGTCTGGAACTTTGTGAGGTCTTAAATTTCCATTGATAAATATTGAGGGTTTAATATATGTAGGACAGGACACTGTGCTGTGGATGCTATGACATAAATAACACAGTTCCTGTCTTCAAGGAGCTGTCCCTTTAATGTGGGGAATAAGAAATTGACTTAATAAGCTCATATACTGAGTGAAAAAATGGCATCAGTGAAACAAATAAAAAAGGAGTCAGGAAAAGGGGAAATTGCTGCCAGCCAGGATTACCTAGAAGGCTCCCTGGAAGCCTAGCCAGTTGACCAGATGTTGCTGGAGTGATAGGGTTATCAGGAGACTTATCTGTTCACTGCCTGACACCCACGCCACCCTCCACACACTTAGGACTGAGGTCTGAGTGGCTGTCATGTTGAAAATCCCCTGGTAGACACTAAAGAACATGTGGAAACAATAACCAACTTTTACTAACTTACTTAGTGGGATTTGGGGCCTCTGGGAACTCTGTCTTTTATTTTCCTATAGGACCAAAACATTACCATTCCCCACTCCCACCTGAGGAAGAGTTTCAGTCTTCTGTCACATGAGGCTTTTCTGTCTCCCTGAAAATGGTTTCTCAAAGGACACCTAGACACTCAGATGCTTCTTCCAAAGGACACTTGTAGCACTTGCATGCACAAAGGATAAATTGATAGATCCTCATCATAACCATCGATCAGCCTCATGTGAGTCCTTTTCCCATTACCTTCTCCCTCCTCTTAGCTCTAAGATGAAGATAACTTCTTCTCCTTCCTTTTCTGACTGTGGAAGCATTTAAACTTTTGACCAACCTGGGAACCCTTTGTACCCAAATCCTAAGGCTTTGTTCTTCCTCCCTGGCTTGTAACACAGCCTCCTAAAAACCTGTTCGCATGTGAGCCTCCCTGCCTTCAAATCCCTTCCCACTCTCCTCTTCATTCTGCAGCCCAATTATTTTAAAAGTTTTGCCCCATGGCAGAGGATTTTAACCTCCTGAATTTTACTGTAATACTCATGTGTGTATAAGAACGAGAGCTTAAGGCCACCTTTTGACTGTTATTATTTTAACCAGGATGAAGGACAGGCAAACAAGGTGCAGGAGTAAAGGAGAAGAAACTGCTTTTTGGCATTTTATGCAAATTGGCTTTTTTTCTAGGCTTGTGTTGGCAGGATTCTTATACTCTGTCTTTCCCGCCACTGCAGTGAGTGGGTACGTGTTGGACATACGCATTTATACACACACACCCTCATGTACACATGCGTGTGCATACACATGCACACACAGGCAAACAGCCTTGACAAGGTCGGAAGTTGAACTAGAATCAATGCCGAAATGCCCTTATTAAGAGACATAGATGGGAACCAAGGGGAAGTACTAAACTAGCAGAGCATAACACTGAAGAATATTTCCTTTGTTGTTTCTTATCTCCTAGATCTCTTAATTTCTTCTCCATTAAAAGGGGGCTAACAGTCTCGCCTGCCTCATCAGTGACATGAATGAACATCTGTAAAGCACTAAGAACAGGGCTTGGCATACTGTGAGTACCTTAAGTGTTCAGTAAATACATAAAATGAACATGTAAGTCCAGAGCCCAGCATACAGTACATCCTCTATATGTTATTGAAGAAGCTCGGTTCTTAACTATTGCTTTAAATTTCCCCCAACCACCTTAGAGGAGCCATCCATGCAGGTTTCTTTCCATGAAGAGCTGCTAGGTAGTTCTGGGTCCCCACTTACCAACTTATCCACTTATACCAACTTACAACGTATGGTGTAGCTTTAAGAAAACTTTAAGGGATTACATATATTGAAGCAAGTTTAATCTGCATCAAAAATGGGTAGCATTTTTTCTAACCTGAAGTTGGGTTAAGACTTGAATGGGTCTAGCCTATGAAAGTATAGACATCCGCCTTTTTCCTGAAGCCAATAGACCAGTGGTTGCAAACTTTTTTTTAAATAGTGACCTATAGTAATACAAACATTTTCTGTTGTGACCCAGTACAGAGGCATGTATGTTGATGGCTGAAACAAAAGCTCCTTAAAGCGATACTCTTGCTATATACAACACACTTGGATATTTTCTCTTCCTCCTATTTCATTTTTTAAAATACTGTTTATGACTACTAAATTGATTTCAGAACCCACCAATGGGTCATGATCTGTAGTTTGACAAACATCAAGTCAGACCAAAAGTATCTTTAGGAACAGGCTAATGATAAGAAATGGAATCCTATAAACGACTCTAAAAGTTCTTTAGTGGAAGAAAGATGACTATTGATTTGGGTCTGTGTACCCATGTTTCTTTCTCCTTGAGAATTTAAATTGCAAAGATAAATTCTCAGCTTCAGGTGTGTTTCTTTAAAAAATGGCGTTGCTTTACAAAGCAGAAGTAATAGCACACCAGGTGGCATTCTGGGACACATAGGTTTCTCTAGGACTAGTAATTATGCTGAGCGTTATCCAATTGAACTCTGAAGAATTGAACCACGTAATAGAGTGTGGTAGAAACAGGGATATCAACTAGTTCTCTTTGTCCCTGATTTACAAAAATCTTTGACATACGCTGATACCTTAAAATCTGCAAGTTCTTTTGGCAACTGATATCAAAATAAATTGAGATGAGATCCCATTCCTTCTGGACAAATTGCCATGGCATTCTGCTTTCCTACATAACAAACATCAGTAATGCCTTTACTTCTGCATAGTACTTGGCAATTTGCAAAGTGTTTAAATGCATATTACCTCCACCTCATAACATTTCTGTGAGGTATACTGGCCAGGTG